>NW_027287681.1:0-300000 GCF_047511675.1 Marmota flaviventris | reverse complement strand
TTACTTAAATAAATTATTCACCATTTTTTTCCTCTCTCAATTCACCCACATTTCACAACTCATCACACACACACTCATTTATATCCATTTACAAACATATCTGTCCACTGGAGTTTACCTACACCCACTGACCCACACCACCAACACTACCAGCACATTCACACTCATCCACCAACATACATATCCACTCACAGCCAAATACATATCATACCCACAATTCACACCCATCCCTCTATACCTCTACACCACCACTCAAATTCCCTCATGCCTATTAATATACACACCCATCCACATATCCCTCCACACATTTATGTCTTTCTGTACACACACATAGATACAATCCAACTAGTCATACTCATTAATTTATATCTGTCTACACACTCATCTTCATATACACCCATCCCCATCTTCTCATTTAGATGAATCTCCAGAGAATTATGCTAAGAAAAAAACACTAATCCAAATATGTACTATATAATTTCCCTTTATGCAACATTTTGAAATGATGAAATTTTAGAAATGGACAACAGATTAGTGGAGTCCAGGAGTGAGAGAAAGTGACTCAAGAGAGGTAGAGGAAGGAAGATAGGTATGGTTATAAAAAGGTAACATAAGGGATCCTTGTGGTGTTGGAACTGTTCAGTACTTTGACTAAGGTGGTGGTTAATATGCAAATAGTAAAATTCGATAGACCATAATACACACACACACACACACACACATGTAAAACTTGGTATTCTGACTTCGATCTGTGGATTATACAAATGTCAATATCCTGGTTGAGATATTACACTAGAGTTTTGCAGAATGTTACCACTGGGGGGAACTAGGCAAGTTTACAAAATATCTTTATATCATTTATTTCAACTTTGTTTGAATCTACAATTATCTCAAAAATTGCAATGAAATGCATTTATGTCACAAACAGACTTTAAAAATTAACATTAATAATCTCTGGGTGCAAGATACATTTTAAAGTTGTAATAGAATGAATCATGATAAAGTGCCCCTAGGAAAGTGTAAACTTCTGCAAATAGATCTAGTCAATTCCATCAGTGCATAGACAGAGAGAGAGACTTGGCTCAGCATCAAACCACAGCAGCACAACTGAGATCTGGGGACATGATGACAAACACAGACCAGGCATCCACCAAAGATTTAAGCAACAAACTCTGAGGCTGAATTACTTTATGTCTCTCTTCATGCGGAAGCACACACATAGGAAAACACATTTAGGGCAGCTACATCATGTTAATGACGATGATTTACCCTCAAAAGACTCCGTTTCACTTGTGGAGAAATTCTAAATCAGATTCATTGATAAACAAAATAATCTCTTCCTTGTGTTAAAATAAAATGTACTTCTTTATGAGCATCACAGGCAACATCTCAATGTTCTTATCTTCTTTGTACAATATATTCCATATTTCATCTTTGACGTGTTCATATTTGGATATATACACTGGATAAGTAAATGCCTATGAATTTTTGGGACAATACTTAATGGGATTATAAATGGCACAGCAAGTTGGAAGATCGTCTTATGTCAAAATTCCTTATAGTTAAATGACTCTACAAAGTGGACATGTGTTTTCAGCTTAGATCAAAACCAAAAGTGAGTGACTCTTTCCACCTAAAAGGTTTAAGCATCCACCTCCAATTGTTGGAGAAGGCTGGTTGTTATCCTGAGAACACAGTTGAAAAATATATGCAGTCAGTTGGTCAGAGACAAGGGTGTAAGTCAGTCAAATTTCAGAAGAAAACTGTCAAGATTCTCTTTGACATATATATGCAGATACAAAACAAACAGTCAAAGAGGAAAGAGAAGAACAGTCTTCAAATGTCATCCAGGAAGGACATACTGGCCACACTGCAGAGAATGCACAATCTGAAAGGATTATTTTCTCAGCCACACTGGTAGAGGGTTCTGCAATAACTAGAGAGTGACATGGGAACCTACCGTATAATGCTGTGTACTTGTGCTTTTGTTACAATAAGTGAATTGTGTTGTAATTTATTCAAGAGGACCAACTAGTACATCTCAGCAAGGGCCAAGAGACGGAGACCCCCATGGTGATGTTTTCTATCGGCATTTGGGCTGGGGTTCTTGTCTCCTGGCTATTATTCTGGGCACAGTATAGATAAACTTGGCTGAACAACCTTTTTGCAGAAGGCTGCATTCACACAACTGATTTTTTTCTCTTGAGATAATTCAGTTTTCTATTACTAGTTTAGCAAGTCACTATAAAATTATTGGCTTGAAACAGCATAAATTCATTATCTAACAATTCCATGAATCAACATGGCTGTCATTGGGCAAGAATTGAGGTGTCAGCAAGGCGGAGCTCCTTTCAAAAGCCCTCAGGGAGAATCTATTTTCTGGCTTTCTTAGATTCTAGAGAAAACCACATTACTTGGATGGTAGCCCCCTTCCTATATCTTTAAAGTCAGCACCAGCTAGTTGGGTCCTCTTCATGCTTCATATTTCTTCTGCTGTTGCTTCTTTTTTTCAGGAACTTGGGGAAAGGCTCTTCACATTTGAGGTCTCTTGTGATCAGAGTAGGCTAATTGCCTCAAATATATAATATTCTGCTTTCTCCAGCATATAGCAGAGTGAATATACAAACCACATACTTAAAACAGTAAATTGGTTAGCCTTGCCTTTATCCCTCCAGCCAAATGGAAAATCCAGAGCAAATCAGCAGTAGGGTCAACCATGGGAGGCTTTAATCTTTATTCTTTTCTTGATGGCGTCGGTTCTTATTATGTTGGGTTGTTCTAGTCATACAAATAGACAAGTGGAAACATTAAAAATGTGACATAGAACACAGAAGGTAGAAAAAGGTCCTGTTGAAAACACAAGAAAGATGGGAGACATCAGCATCCAAAGTTGATCTGTAATTTACTTTGACCAATTGAATATGCTAATCTTTCTAATTTTATGTATGACTTAAACTATGCATGCAGATCTTTTTGTTTTAACTATAGAAAAACAGAACAAGTCAATTGATACTCTCACTGACTTCCTTGTTATTTGATAGTAATTGGACATGCAGTGAAGGGAGGCTTTCAGTAAAATTTAAACCACATAATATTGAAGCCATAAACTATGGAAGTTTTCAAATAAAGAGTTGTCACCACATTTCATATTTTGCCTGGGCTCCTAGGATACTGAGAATGAACAACTTCCCCGTAGATACTAGAAGATTCATTCTAGTGGTTTTCTTCATCAGGGGATATCTTGTGTAAGCCTTCCTGAGACAGGAAAGATGTAGTGGATTCTGAGTCAGCAATGAGCTCTAACCATATGGCCTGTGAAGGAGTGCCTTGTTTACAAGATTCAGTGATGTCAAATGGAATGACAATAGATTTTTTGATGACTTATTTACACAGGAAGATAGGAGATGTTGGGAGAATAGCCACAAAAGGCCCATGTTGAGAGACAGCATTCAGTTTGTGGGCGTATATCAACAGCAGAAGAAACATGAGTCACAAAGTGGACCCAACTACCAGGTCCCAGGAGTCACCATCAGGGGAATCACGATGAGCATATGAACACAGAGGTGCTTTCACTCACACACACAGCAGAAGTCCAGCCTGCCTTCTGGGCCCTGCTCTGTGACTTCCTGTCCAGGCTTTCCTCAGATTAGCTTTGGGTGAAGAGATCATTATTAACAGAGAGTGTTGATGTCTATAATTAATGATAATAATGATCAATTTAAGACTCAGCCAGGCTCCAGGAGGTACTGACCTCCTAGAGGTGGATGGAGCTAAGGTACAACCTTGAGACTGTTGCAGGGTAAAGTGGGGATGTAGTTAAAAAGGTTTCTTCAGGATACAGTCAGGTCCATCTCTCCCATGCCAATCTATCCTGGCCAAGCAGCCTCCAAGGGCTGCTCTATTCTTCATTGTGTTTGTTTCCACCTGGGTACACTAGTCCAGTGACTGCACTTCAGATGCTAGTTCCCTGTGGCTTGGAAGTCAGTGCCAAAAGTGTTGCTCTGAATGACAGTAAATCAAGAGAGTAGAAACACTGTGCACGCATATCACATAATGGGGCTAGTAAACACATCCATCTATTTTAAATTCTTTTTTATTTTGAATTCTAAAACATGAGTACCTAATTTTCAATTTTTTTTTAAATCAAAATACATTATCTTACACTCTGGATAGATTTAGGAGATCTCATTCTATGTTGAGAAGAAATCGCTGTGCTGTTCTTACACATATTTGGTTCAAACTAATTTTTAAGTATTTCTTGAATGCTAACTTGGCAGAAAGAAAAGTGCACCCAATTTTGTAATCCCCACAAGGAAGCATAATTCCAGACCAAATTTTGAAAATCCAACTATACTTTATATTAATAGCTTGTTTATGATTATTTTAATTGGCTGGTTCTTTCTTTAAGCCAATAAGAGAAAACACCTAACATTTCTCATCTGGAGCATCATTGAATGGTAACTCAAGGCCTATTGGCTTAAATAGAAGAGTAGCTCTTATTATATCATATGAGAATTGAATAATTACAGGAGTGCCTTCAGAACATGCAGATGATCCATGAAATACATTTTTTGTCTGCTATTGTTTTACTTTTGTCTTTATTTCCCTATTGTCTTGCTTATGGATGTTCCAAACGCTGGCTCTTTGATATATAAATGTGTGTTGTCTCATAACTCCCCATAACTTAGGAACAGTCCTTCTTTAGGGCACTGATGCTTTATTTTCTTTTGGACTTTTTTCTCCCTTTTTGAACCATGCATTTCAGCCTTAACCTACCTTCATTGGGAAGATTCCCTTCTAAATTTTTACTAATAAATATATTGTGGCTTTAGTAATAACATCTTCCAGAAAAGATAGGATATCTTCAAGTGGATTCCCAATTTCTGAAGGGCTCAGATTTTCAGTTCCTTGAAGTGATTCTCAAATATTTAATTAAGAAGAAAAATGTGGGAAAGAGGCAGTTTCAAGCAAGGGTCAAAATCTCAAATGCCTCAGAGAATGAAGCATGAACTATAAATTAAAGAATCAGGCTAGTGGGAAATATTGGACATAAAATATAAACTAACTCAGCTGGCTGGTGAGAAACTTTGGAAAAGTGAAGACTGGCTGGATGAATTATAGGCACAACTTTTATTCAGCTTTGGCTTAAGTTGGATGTGATCACATGGGATGTAGTTTCTGTATAGCTAGATCTTCTGCTTTTTCAAGAGAAACAAACAAAAATCTGTATTTTATGTGAACATCTCTCAATTTTAAAATAATAGCAACTAATTCAAACATTTTTAACTCTTTCCAGACTAAAAAGAATATATTTATAGGCCATATTTGGCCTATGATCCAACACCTGGGATAGAATTACCCTAAATGTGAGAAAATTATGGTATGTGAAATTACTCATTTGTTACTTTACTCATTGTTAGTCAATAATCTGATTTCCTTCACCCCACCTTTTTCTATTTTCCTACCTTTTTAAATATACATATGTATTGGTTGTGTATGGACACAATTCCTTTATTTTATTTATTTATTTTTTATGGGATGCTGAGGATAGAACCCAGTGCCCCACACGTGCTAGGCAGGCACTTGACCACTGAGCCATAGCCCCAGCCCTGGCTGCCTTTTGAATGCATTATAGGCCTCTAATGTGATTATACTGTTGGTTTCCATAACCAATTCTCCACCACTCCAGATGTCAGTATTGCAATTACAAGGTCATACCTGTGTGGCATTTGTGAGTTTTGGGTAATCTGTGATTTGGATACTCAATATAGAGTGAAAAGTATAGACTTGATCTAACAATACCTTTCATAGGGTGATATTATAAGCCTTAACAACATAAGATGACCTTGCAGAAGGCTCTAGTTAGAAGTATAAAGAGGGCCTGTCTCCCACATTTTTACTTCTATAGATTTTATAACACCATAGACTATTATGTCCATACCTAACAATTAGGTTGAATGAAAGTGAAAGAACTTTTCTTGGTTTAACAGTGAAGGGGAGACCAAGAGAAAGAAAATTTTACTAGCTATTCAAAATCAATCCGGAAATGCCAATATTCCTTTATGCCATGACTTAGGCTAAATGACTTTTTTGAAAGTTTTTCTAGTTTTTAGCCTTAAACATATTGTTCCTTGTTGTTCCTTGTTCCCATACGGCCTTTGATCTACTCATATATCATATTTACTGAGGACTTCAGGGGCCAGTGGCCCCTGGTACTGCCCAGAAAGAAGTGTGGAGAATCAGCCAGAAAACTGGGCCAGTTCCCTTCACCTCTGGTTACCTTTGGTCTGAGTAGGATCACTTTACTTTGACTCCCCCTGTGGCAGCAATGGCCTGTGGTTGGGTAATCAGCAGAATGTCATTTAAAATTGAGGAAAATATAACTCTACTTAAATGGCAAAATGTCCCCTTATAATTTAGGTCAGTTACTGGCAAGTGGAAGAGCATCATTTTCTGGCTCTTAAACCATGGTGATGGTATAAAAATTACAAAGATATATTTCTGTGGACTGAAATGAGTTTCAAACATTAAAGCAAGCATCTTATTTTCTAAAATGCTGACATGGTTTAGATATGTGGTATCCCCCAAAAGCTCCTGTGTTAACAAAGGAGGTAAAATAATTAGTTTATGAGAGCCATGATCTAATCTGTCCATCTTAGTTTGAATGGACTAACTGGGTGGCAACTAGAATCAGATGGGGTATGGCTAGAGGAGGTGGGTCACTGGGGAACCTGTCCCAGAGGGTTCATCTTCCAGCAGCCCCTTTCTCTCTCTCTGCTCCCCAGATGCTTTGGGCAGGGTGGAGCAGAGCAGGCCACAATCTTTAGCCATAATGTTCTGCTTCACCTCAGGCCCAGAGTGATGGAACTGGCCAGCCATGAACTGAACCTCTGAAACTGTGAGCCAAAATAAAATTTTCCTCCTCTAAGTTGTTCTTGTCAGGTATTTTGGTCACAGTGACAAAAAGCCAACTCCAATGTTGTGAAAGAATTGTTGTGTGTGTGTGTGTGCACGTCATTGCAATACCAAAGCAACATGCAGCTTGAGTAGCACAAATTTTTATCACTTATATTCTGAATGTGGTTATGTCAGTCAGGAGACAGAAACGATACCTGTTATTTAAGCAGAATTTAATATAAAGTGCTGTTAACTAGGAATGAGATTGTAACCTAAGTAGCAAAAAATAAATAACTGCAAGGGAGGTGATAGTTGCCATTCCTAAGGCTGAAGGATACAAGGAAAGAGGCTTAGATTATTAAAACTCAGAAAAGGTGCCCAATGGACTGAAAATCATTTCTTCAAGGTGAATCACAGACGGGCTGGTGATGGCAACTGGTGGGGGAAGGTCAGTGAGTCAGTTTTACAAGAGTTGAAAAAAACTGCAAACTGGATTCAGCTGTTACTACAGGAAAGAACTGCTGCTGCGGGTTTAAGACGTGCAGCTGGGGTGATGCGCACAGCAGCCACAAGCAGCCAGGAAGTCTTCAAAGGAGAGTCAGTCCCCTTTTCCTCCTACAGCATTGCATTCTTCTTTGTAATGCTATTGGCAGAGCATACCCTGGAGCCAGCTGGCAAAGCAGAAGTGAGCTGTACAGAATCTCAGTGCCAGCTGAAGGTAGGAGAGAGGGCTGGGAGTATCAGCACAGGAAGTTAATAACTGACACAATAGTTCTTCCTGATTCTCTAAAAAGCTCATAGAAAAAAACAGTTTTTATTTTCATGTGGAAAAATGTCTCCCCCTGCCCCCAGAAAGAAAGAAAGAAAGAGAAAAAACATCTCTAGGAAGGGAGATGTTGTAAATCAATTTGTTAAGCTCCATTGGCACAATATTTATAGTTTTGAGTCTTTTGGTTCTGATTTTAAAGAAATTATGTATGTTTTAATAAGTCAGTTTTGCCCCCAAACATTACACCCTTAAAAAATAATTATATTAAAAAGGGAAGATTTTGGCTGGGTGTGGTGGTGCACACCTGTAATCCCAAGGCTGATGGAGGAGAATCACAAGTTAGTGAGACCCTGCCTCAAAATAAAACATAGAAAGTGAGAAAGAGCTGGAGAGGTAGTTCAGTTGTAGAACACCTCTAGGTATAATACCTAGTACCACAATATGAAAAAGGAAAACCTTAAAATTTGAAACATCACTGTTATAACTCATTTTGTGCAAAGTCAAAAACTACTGTTGAAATAAATATTAATTTCAATCTCTAATAAATTTCATGTGAATCAGAAACCCCTAAAAAGTGGAAATAAACATTTCTCTTATGTGAGTAAAGTCCAAGAAAGGTATGCTGCAACTCATACCAAGGTAAGATAGAGGAAATAAAGACGGGCTGGAAGGAGAAAAAAAGGAAGGATAAAGAGACGATAGCTGTAAATCTAGAATCCCCACAATTGGATTTACTCCCTGGGTCTGTTTTTTGCTCCAGGTCTGTCACTCTCAAATTTCTGAGAAATCTACAAATCTTATAGTTACTATAAATTCACTCATTCATAAAAACTGCTTCACTTTGATTAAAGCTTAAATATGGTGTTAGCAAACACAATGTATTTTCGGGTTAGATAAAGCAAAGGGAAATGCATTTTAAGAAACTGGTATCCAGGTACGGTGGTGTACACCTGTAATCCCAGTGGCTCCAGAGGCTGATGCAGGAGGATCCTGAGTTCAAAGCTAGCCTCAGAAATTTAGCAAGGCCCTAAGCAACTCAGCAAGACCCTGTCTTTAAATAATATATAAAAAGGGCTGGGGATGTGGCTTAGTGGTTAAGCATCCCTCGGTTCAATTCTCAGTATCTGAGAAAGAGAGAGGAACTGATAGTCTAGGCACATTTCAAACATCTTATAGATGGGGAGAGAATGTCAACCTGAGGTTCCTGAAGGAAGAGGAAACCACCATTACCAAGGTAATATTGTTGCCACATGCTTTCCCATTCCCACCCTCACAGTTGCCTTTAAAGGAAGACTGGATATCCCCAAAGTGCACGCCTGGAGCACCTGGGCGCCATCTTCCTTTGAGTTCCAGCCTGTCCTGCTGTGTTCTTTTCCCTGTTGCTTTACTATCTGATGTGCCCTGGAATTCTTTACTGCGGTAAAAGAAAGTAAAGAAACCTGCCTGGGCTGAGTTGAGGTCCCCTTTTCCTCTTTAGAGGGGACTTCTAGGACTCCCCTTCTAACCCCCACTCCCACCCCTGTGACAATCTGACCTAAGTTTGCTCAGGTCTGTGCTGTGTCCTGTCAGCAGTTCTGTAGAGGTAGTCTGGTCCAAGATGTCTGTTAAGAGGTCTAGCCATCACATCTATGTTCTAAGCATCAGTGTAAAGGGAAGGAAGAGGATTAGATTGTGCCTCCACTCTTACAAGTCCCACCAATACTTCTACTAGCTGCAAAGAAACTCATAGATTTTTAGCTCGGTAACATGTCCCAGCTAAAAGAGCTGTGTTAATTTAAGAGACCTGGGAAAAATAGCTGCTGGTAAGAAACTAGCTATTTCTGCCAGACTCTAGGAGGGCTATTGCCTCATCAGTCATAAATGGGTCTATCAGCTCCTTTTTGAAAGCAAGACCCATTGGTAAGAAAGACTGGAGAGAAATATGAGGATAGTAGGCTGGGAAAAGTGGCAGCTGATGAGTGGGGTGGATGAAAGGTATTAAAAACAAAACCCCTTTACTTTAGAATTTCATTCAGCGTCAGCTTCAGCCTCAACTCTTTCTTATTTATATGTGCAACCATTTAAAGTATTAATATTCAATAATAACCAAGAGGAGTCATGTTATATACCAATTATATTTGTTTTATTTTAAAGGACTAAATTATTTTTTAAAAGACTTAATCACTTTTGGTTGTATTCTTTCCCCTCTTTTAGAGAAACGCCTCTAATGCCAAGATAGATCTTGGATTTCCATGGTTATTACACTTAACTTTGTGAATTTGTCTCTCCCCCCTCCCATAAACCCCAAAGGGAATGGAAAAATGGCATCATATTGATAAAACGTGAGCCTTCCAAGACATTCTTTAGATGGCCAATGTGCAAATATGGTCAAAATGAAGAATCCAGGCCAACTGAGTGAACATTTCTCCACAGATGCTTGGGGTGAAGCTGGCTGGCTTTGCAAAGTGGTTCTCTTTATAAACTAGCAACATTGCTTTATGATGTGTCTGGGTGACAGGCCAATTTCTTAAGTGATTTAAGTATATGTATTTAGTATTTTCCAGAACTTTTGCTTTTAGAACTAACTTATAGGGTAGAGCAGCTGACCATGCTGTGCCATGGCATACTGCCTTAGCAGAATCACTGACAGAATTAGATACCTCAGGTCCCCCAAATTTACTCATTTCCAGCAACCTCATCTTTTATACTTTGACACCATTATAAAATCATGATAAGAGAGAAATGATAGGAAAAGATGAGATAAAGATTCAAATGGGATTTTAAGATGTGTCATCATGTTTGTGGTAGAGAACTTGTTTGTGTGCACAAATGCTTGTGGACCATAAAGCTCCATCTCTCATCCAAATGGTGATGTGGCTGCAAGCTGAACAGCACGCGGCCTCCTTGGGCAAACTGGGCTCTGAGTCCATTGTCAAAACAGAGTGAACAGTCATCACTGATCTACTGCACTCCCCACCCCCCGCCTACCAACTCCACCCCTGGCTGGTTATGTACATTTTTTCTTCAGATGCTTGTGAAATCAAGAAAAGCATCTGTATTGCACTTCACGTAAGAAAAAAATCATCTAAAAAACCACACATATAGCAAAATAAAATGATCTCTTCTACTTGAGGAAATATCCTGTCTTCTAGAACCCCAATCTCTCTCTTCTGCTTTTCCCATCTGTGCCCTCTCCCTGCTCCTCCTTTTTGACTCTTTCTTCTCCTAAAGGGGAACATAAAGACTAGTAAGAGCTTAGTTACACCCTCCCTTGAGGCATATGAATAGTGCATTTAAAAAGTGATCAAAACTAAAGAGAAGAAGCTCTGTTGGTGGAATTTAGGCAGAATGAATAATGGAAAGAGCCACATATTGGAGCCAAAGAGAACTGGAATTGATTCCCAGTTCTGTCATTTAGAAACTGTCTTGGGTGAGTTACTTGTCTTTTCTGAGTCACAGTTTGTTTATAAAAAAAAGTTGAAATAATAATACCTGCCTCATCATGATTTGAGAATTAACGGAAATTATGTATATGTAAAAAAATTAGTGCGGCATCTGGCACGTAAATATTACTCTCTTACCTCATCAGAAAAGAAATGTAGGAGTGTTGGGGTGAGTTATGGGGTTTTCTCAGTATTCTAATCTTCTGGGAACAGAATTGACAGCTGTGTGTGTGTGTGAGAGAGAGAGGGGTGGGGGAGAAAGGAGGGAGGGGAAAATAGTTTAGAAGAAAGGAGGTAATTTGATTGCACTGATTTTTTTAATCTGTCTTTTTGTGAACTTTTGGCGTTGTTGCTTCCTGGTATCAGAGAAAATGGGAAACTAAATCATGAAGTCCTTGGTGAACAAAAAATCAGAGCAAATGAAAAAAAGTAGTTTTGGGGTTACTTTATGAATATGCTGATAAAATCCCAGTGAAATCTTTTTACCCTATTCCTTATGTTCTTTGGGCTTACTTTCTCTTCTGGATGGTACTGATACTTCAAGTGGTAGTTCTCTCTGAGTTTCATTTTCTATGCTGGCCACTGTGTT
This sequence comes from Marmota flaviventris, assembly GCF_047511675.1. Taxonomy (NCBI): domain Eukaryota; kingdom Metazoa; phylum Chordata; class Mammalia; order Rodentia; family Sciuridae; genus Marmota; species Marmota flaviventris. Next base: position 288,323 of record NW_027287681.1, on the reverse strand, counting down.
TGGGGCCAACACATTCTTTTGCCACATGTGTTAATATCACTGTCTTAGGATCTGTCAAAATGAAGAACAACTTCCTTCTCTGTGCCAGACCTGATTTGATACTCTGAACTGCAAAGATTCAGACTTTTCTTGGCATCAAAATATAGGAGCTGGGCTCAGATCTCACAGCTCTATTTTGTTCCTTTTAAACCTGATACCCTGTGTTTCCATATTACTATTGCTGGGTACTTGCTCTGCCTGAACTTTTGTGTTTGCTGTGGTACATGGGGTCTAGCCTCAGATCAGGTGCTTCTCTCACCAAGATCTGAATGCATGCTTTTGAGTCTCTAACCCTGATCTGGGTCACACAGAAAATGAACAAGTTTTAAGACTTCTGAAAATTTTCTTTTTTGGGCTAGATTGACAACTCATGGTAAAATTTACTTATGACTTCCCCAAGATAAAAAACTATTTAGGCTTTTGCCCATAATGAGATCTTATCTTCATCTTATTGGTTCTTTCTTCTGGTTCATTAGGGAAAAAACAATGGCTATGTTTTTTATAAAAAGTATTTGGACCTGATATGGTGGCACATGCCTATAATTCCAGTAGCTCAGGAGGCTGAGGCAGGTGGATTGTGAGTTCAAAGCCAGACTCAGCATTTTAGTGAGACCCTCAGCAACTCAGCGAGATCCTATCTATAATAAAATATAAAAAGAGCTGGAGATATGGCTCAGAGGTTAAACCCCTGGGTTCAATCCTGGTACCAAAAAAAAAAAAAAAAAAACATTTGGAAGACATACATATACAAAACAAGAAAATAAAGAATGATGCATAAAGATAGAGCACCAAACAACATCTGGGCATAGAAGATGAGCAGATATACCCCCAGGATTCCTCACTGCAGGTCCATGGATATTCAAGAAGTCTGCAATACTATTGTATCTCAATTAAAATGCACATCACAACTAAAAATATTGGACAAATTTCAACAACATTGGTTTCATCTACAATAATGAAAATTCTTTTTCTTTTGCTTTTACAAGAAGTCCATAGGTTTCATAGAAATGTCAAAGGATCCATAGCACTAAAAAGTTAAGAATTCCTGAGGTAGGAAGTTTGTATGTTACTTTGCATGATCTGCTGATTTCATTAATCTAATTTTCACAGTTCTTAGTTTTCTCTTCTGTGGTCTTCTCACCCTGAACTCGGCCTCTTAGTTTGTGCCATCTGTATCTGCAGTATACAGCATTTGTCAATCTTTCTTTGGGCAGAACATTTCTTTCAACATAGTAACAGTGCAATTCATAAATAGAAATTTTTTTCATATTTATTTTAATGTTTATTGAATAAATCATGTGTGCTGATTACTGTGCTAGCCAAAGAGGATACAAGTCCAATTAAAAACAGTACTGCCCTTTATCACTTATGATCTCAGGGGTGTGTATGTGTGTGTGTAATAACTTCTTTATTTATGTTCCCACCCTACCTCCACAGATCTTGGAGACATCTGAGGTTTCATGGGGACTTTCCAACATTCCAGACAGCGGCCCTGCAATGAAGCTCTGAGTCATGGTCTTTGGGCCTAAGGTACTGTCAACAATATGGAAACCCAGGACAGCCAACCTCATTCTAAGTCTTCACTCTAAGCAAAAGCCCAGAGTGAATCTGGCCTCAAATCAGAGCAAGCGCTAGAGAAAACCTTCTTTGTTAATGGAAAGAGAAAAGAAGGAAAGGATTTCCAACGAATTGCAACAAACTTTCCACCACTCAAAGGAACCTACCTTCCTCATCAACCAAGGCATCCTATTGAGTGACACCCATTTTAGCCTTTTGCCAGAAGCAGAGTGTGTCAATCCTAGGGAAAAAATAAAGACAAATGCTCAGAAGAGTAGACCTGGAACAGTGATACTATCAAAACGGCCAATTAGGAGCACAATGTCGGAAAACCAGCTGAGCCTCCCTGTGATCCCATCCCGCAGGCCTGGATTCCGGGTCTGCTACATTTGTGGCCGAGAATTTGGGTCCCAATCACTAGCCATTCATGAACCCCAGTGCTTGGAGAAGTGGCGTATTGAAAACAGCAAGTTGCCCAAGCACCTGAGGAGGCCAGAACCCTCCAAACCTCAGCCTCTCGGTGGCAGTGGGTCCTACAGTCTTACAGCAGAAAATGAGGCAGCATTTCAGAGTGCCCAGGCTCAGTTGCTGCCCTGTGAGTTTTGTGGCCGCACCTTCCTGCCAGATCGTCTCCTTGTTCACCAGAGAAGCTGCAAGCCAAAGGGTGAAGGTCCCAGAGTACCAAACCCCAACAATTCTGATGATCTTCCCAGCCCCAAGAAAGCTTCTAGTGGTATCCCAGCCCGACCAAGGACTCTCATCTGCTATATTTGTGGTAGGGAATTTGGCACACTCTCTCTTCCTATTCATGAGCCCAAATGCCTGGAAAAGTGGAAAGCAGAAAACGACAGGCTTCCTAAGGAGCTCCGCCTGCCACTCCCACAGAAGCCTCAGCCCCTTCCAACTGGATGGCCCAGCCAAGAGGAGTCAAGTCAAGCTCAACTTGTTCCCTGCCCAAACTGTAAACGGACTTTTGCCCCAGATCGCCTTCTGGTGCACCAGAAGAGTTGCAAAGCTCAATCCAATGGATCACAAGTTCAGAATTTGACCTTAGGAAGTAAAGATGGCCTAAATGCATCCACTAATTCCAAGCATCAAAAGAACATGGCAGCACCCAGTGTGACTGATAAGGTAATTCATGCCATGTAAGATGCATTAGGTGTATCTGGGGATACATTCAGCTTCTAAGGGAATAAGAAAAAACTGTTCCCTAAATCAGTCATCTCAGCCCCTAGGATGGTTTATTTCAATGTCTTATTTCTGCCTCAATGCAGCCTGTCCAAGTTGATCCCCTGTGGACTCTGGGGGCAATATCTCTCTTGACAAAGTAGACCTAAGAACACCCTTGCCTGGTGGGTTCATATTCCTCTTCAATTCTGCTGCCTAAAAGAGATGGACTTCTTTCTTCCCTGATCCCTCATACCAATTATCCCTGGGAGAGAGTGTTATTTGAAAATGAGTCATTAATGCTGTGTCTACATTACAGAGATATAATTCCCATTCCAACAGCCAATATTTATTGCTGGTTTATTTTAGTCATCTACCTTAGGAATTCATTTTTGGCAATGTTGGGTTATGCTGAGTTTATCTTACTAAAATAGAATCTATGTCAAAAACCTCAAATGACTTTAGCAATAATTAAACACTGAAGCACTTGCAGAAATACACATGCCCTGCAAATACAACATTCTTATAACACTTACACAACTATAATAAATGGGGGTTTAACCCCAGCATAGACATTGAAGCAACTAGATATATGTTTATGGTTCTAGGAGGTGCTTAATCCCACTGTTGCTCTATATTCTGTGTGTGGACTGATCACAGGGTCCTGACCCCTGACTTTAGTCACTAAATATGTACCTCCAGGTGTCCCCAACTTGTATGGTGAAGAATTCTTGGACTTTTACCTGGGGTCTCACCATCAACCAGGATTGGGTAGGGATGTCAATCAAAGTGGCTACTATAAGATAGGATAAGGTCCATGCTGTTTGTCCTGTCATTAAACCAGGGAATGGATGCACTGTCTGTGTCACACCTTACACAATATCAAATTATAATACGAGATGGCAAGGATTTTTTTCCGTGGCTTGTTTCTTGAATGCCCAGTATTCTGAAATTCTCCAAACCACAGCCTCTGCAACAGCAGTTCCTACAGTCTTCAGGCAGCAAATAAGTCTATAAATTGACCTTTGGGGCAACACAAATTACTCAAGCTGTTGTAAAAGATTAAGCCAAACAAATGAAGATGACCCTTTATTTAAAATCCAACTTTCTTTAAATTATTACTTTGGGGACTTTCTAGTCCTTGTTCTTAAATTCCATGTTTAAAATGAAATGATTATGGAATTACTGGTTTAGGAGATTCCAAGATAATGATTCTAAAGGTGGAATCAGACTAATGAGCTGGGTTAAGTTTTCCAATGAACATTGGGGTAGGGGCTGGTACTGTCTAGCTTCTTTGTATAATGAAACCCCAAGCTTTTTAAATGTGGTATGGATTTCAAGTTGGTCTCATAAACATGATCTGTTTTCCCCATCTTCTGGCTGTTGCTTTTCTTCCAAAATGTGTGGGGTCTGGAATCAGAGAAAAAGAATCTGCATCTCATGGCTGCAAATCAGAAACTCCCTTAGCATTCTAACTTGCAGCCCTGTTTCTTGATTGTATGCATTTACCTCAAATGTTCTCATTACAGATCTAGAGATAGGGAGGAGTGTGGTTAGGACTCTTGTGCTTGTTGTTGTAACACATACTTTATGCTCTAAGACCAGAGCCAACAGGCTGAGCACAACATGTACTCTCTCAGTCATACTCCTAAAAGAGGCTGGCTGGGCCCACAGTGTCACAAAAACACACCTTCCTGACTCACCCAGTCGTCTGGAGGGGAGAATGTCAGAAAGAGGACAGTGATAGCCCTTTGGTGACTTGTACATTTCGGTAAGTTGAGTAAGGCCATATAGAGGACATTGCCATATCAACATGTACCCAACCCTGCTCTCAGGCTGAAACCCATGTATCATTGGGAAACTAGCACCCACCACTGTCAAATGTGTGCTGGCCTGTTAGGGATTCATACAGGCATCGGTGGAGGGCATAGAAATTTCATCCAACTTAGGGTCCCCTTAGTTGCCAGAATTGAAACAAGCTTGGGTTAATTAAAATGGAAGAAATTTAGCCAGGTACATAATAGTAACCCCAACAACTTGGAAAGCTGAAGCAAGTACGAGGCCAGCCTGGGCAGTTTAGCAAGATCTTATCTCAAAAAAAAAAAAAAAAAATTGAAAGGGGTGGAGTTGTAGCTCAATGTTGAGCACCCCTGAGTTCCATTTCAAATAATAAAAAAAAGGAAGATATTCCTAGGCTTCAGAAAAGCATAGATGGTTTAAGCATTGAGCTCCCTGGAGAAGATGCTTGTCATTCCACAGTGCTTTCAGCACAAAACCTTTCCTTCATAGTGTAGCATTCTTTTTCCATTGCAATTTAACCCGGTGGAAGTTTTTCTTTCTTTGTACCATTCAAAAATCTACATAGTGCTGTGAATCTCTTGTTTTCCATAAAAAGCATTACCCTATAACATTATTAGATTTCAAAATTGCATCTCCCCATGACAGATAACTTTTGGCTGAATGCTCAGGCATTCCTTTGTACAATTCAATGTCTACTTCATTTCTTCTCTTGTCAATTGGAGCAATTGTCCTCTAGAACCCTTGATCAGACTTCAGATTAGAATCACCTGTCTTACCTAATATTCTCAAGGTTCCCTCAACCTGAATTGAACTCAGGTGAGGGAAATGGCTTTTTTTTTCTGAATTATGATTTTACTACTTGGAAACAATTTACTTCAGTTGGGTGACAATGACTGTTTTGCTGGCACAGTGCATTGCCCTTTGTGTAGAATATTCCTGCAACACAGTTTGGCTCCATTCCCTTTGACACAGATGCTCCCATTATCCTTTGGTCAAATCTGAACACAAATAAATGCTGATAAAACAAGCTCACCTCCAAGATCTCAGAAGGCATTTTCTTTGCCCTAAAACCACATATTAGTTTGAATTTGTCCCACTGCTTATCATCTGAAATAAAGGCCAAGTTTACTCTTCTAATCTCACAGCAAGGTTGTGAAGGAAACTAACAGCATTTAAGAGGAATAGAACCTGGTGTGAATTTGTATTTAAAGGGTGTGGCTGTTCTGGGACTGTTGCTCTCCCCACTATTTGGTAAAGCATTGAGCTACTTTTCTTTCCTCTGAAAGAGGAAAACTCTGGATGAACAGTATCCAGTTTAGCAAGATTTAAAATGTGATATTAATGTCAAATGAAATTTTGACATATAATATAGAAAATCATAAATTATTATTTTAAATTTTAATGTTTTATCTATTTAATGAGATTTGATGTTTATTTAGTAAATGATTTCCTAAGCTATACTGAGGAATATAATAATAGAAGTCATTATTACTTCTTATTTTATGATGAATGAATAAATGGACCCTTTATTTTAAATCCAATTTTCTTTCTTTTTTGTTTTATTGCTTTAGAAACTGGTTAGTCCTTGTTCATAAGTTCCATGAAATGGAATGTCAGAAGCTGTTGGTAATCTATTCTTTAGCTTTAGAACCTTTCAGAATAATGAGAACACAAATTGACAGAGTAAAATAAACAACGGCCTTTTCCTAGTTAACTATGTATTAGTTAGGTAATGCTAGGGGTAATTTTCTTGGGATTTGCTGGTAACACATGAAACATTGTCCTTAAAACAAATCCTGCCCTTTATTGCTAAATAGGCATGTTTTTCAAAGGAACACTAACTTTTCTACAAACAATTGTCTCTCTGAATGTAGTTTTAAGCTCCTCTTGGCATCCTCTATGACCAGGTTTGAACTAAAAGCTCCTCAGACACATCTCTAGCATCTGGTGCTGCCATCTGGTGTTTTAAAGTGATGTCTTCTACATTACCAAATATCTTACTGCCTTTCTTCTCCTTGTTTTCCTCTCCAGATGTATTTGAGAAGGTACCCTTGTAACACAAACACCAGTTAACATATGTGATTTAAAGGTATAAATACTGTTTCCTGGTGAAGTATCTCTTTCTTTAATGTGGGAAACTCTTAGTGGGAAGGTCAAAATCAGAAAGACTGAGAAGGGTGGCATGGATTTTCTTGCATCTATACATTTTGAATGTGTGCATAGGTATCTGCTAGATAAGACAAATTTGGAGTTTAGGAGAAGAATGAATGAAAGGGAACTAGTTATTAATGAGTACCTTGATTAAAAAAATACTGGAGATGGAGTTATTTCTACACAACAGAAACTTCTTCCTTTCTCTCTCCCTCTCTCTCTCTCTTCCCCCCATCTCCCCCCCAACTCCTTTCTTCCTTTCTTCCTCCCTGCCCCCGCTTCACTGGTACCAGGGATTAAACCCAGGGGTGCTTAACCACTGAGCCATATCCCCAGCCCTTTCTATTTTTTTTATTTTGAGAGGCTCGCTCAATTGTTGAGGCTTGTTTTGAACTTGTGATCCTCTTGCTTCAGTTTCCCGAGTGGCTAGGATTACAGGCATGCACCACCATGCCTGGTCAGAAATTTATTCCTAACAGTTCTTGAGGCTGGAAAGTCCAAATTCAAGTTACCAGCAGGACTGGTTTCTGGGGAGGGCTGTTTTTTGTTTCTAAGATGGAGCTTTGTTGCTCTATCCTCTGGAGTAGGGAAAAACACTGAGTCCTCACATGACAGAAGGGATGGAAGGGTAGGAAAGGGCTCCCTTCAACTTTGAACCTTACCATATGGTGCTAATAGCATTCAGGAGGCTGGAGCCCTTGTGACTTACCTTCCAAATACCACACTTCTTATTACTGCTGCATTGGGGACTTGGTTTCAGCATGGATTTGGTTGGGGACACCATCATTAAGCTTTATGATCAGCTCTTTATGTGCATAATCTAATTTTAATCTTTACAATATTGTTGTAAAATAGATATTGTATTTTCTAGTTCCCAGGTAGGAAGACTGAGGTTAAGCAACTTCCCCAAGTTACACAATGGGTTCACATATGGGTGTCAGAGCCAGGTCTGTCTAATTCTAAAGTAACACATCTTTTCATGTCACTATGAAAGAGTTGGAGGAATAATATAGAGAAAAATCATAGCTACTTTGCCAAGCTTGAGTGTTAGATAGGACAAAGAAGGAAGAAGCCTGTCCATTCACTAGTATTTATCATTAGGCATTGACCTAAGTACTAAATATATAGTCATGAAAATGTAGACACAGGTCTTTACTTCATGGTTTATACTCCTATGAAAATACATACAAACAAATTGCAAGATGACAGTGCTAGAGAAAGCCTCAAAGAGGGAATACTTCAGTTGAGAAGATGGGAAAGCACTAGCCAAGAGCAGATATGAGGTAATGGAATGGCTATAAGGGGAGACATTCAGGATGCATGTGTGAAGGTCCTGAGTTGAGCAAGATCATAGAAGTAAAAAGTCCACATGTGGCTCGCATCTAATAAGAGAAGGGACAGGTGCACAAAATAAGGCTATAGGGCAGCATTGTTCCTTCCAGCCACTCTCCACAGAGCAGGATACCAGTCATTTGTCTATTCCAGGAGCCCAGGTAAGAGTGGATGATGGCGTGACCTGAGTTTTTGGTAGGAGAGCCATGCAGAGGCATAATGGGCAGATCCTGGCGATAGCTGGGATGTGCAGGGATAAGAAAAGAAGCCAAGGCTTACTCCCAGATTTTGAACTCAATCAGCTGCACTAGTTGTGTCATTTTCTAAGATGGGGAAGACTTGAAAAAGAGCAGGTGTAGGGGATTAGAGTCAATAGTTTAATTCTGGATATATCAAATTAAAAATGATTGTGAGATATTTAAGTAAGTTAAAAGGGATATATTTGTCTGGAACTCAGAGGAGAGGGCTGGGCTGGGACATGCACTTGTGAATTATTAACACACATCTAAAGAAATCAGAATGAGAACTGGGCTAGAAACCAGACCCAGGATGAACCCTGAGACAGCTGGAGAATAAGTAACTGGAGACACAGGACAAATGCCTAGAGAGTATGCTGCTATGGGAGCTGAGGTCAGAGTAAAAATCAGGAATAAGGGTATGAAAAATAGTGTGAAGGACGAGAGGTTGTGTAGAATGTGGTTAAAAAATATTGATTTGATTTGGCAGAGTGGATTCATTTGCTGACCTTGAAAAGGATATGTTCAGTGTAGTTGTGGGCTCTGCAGATTGCATGTAGGATAAAGACAGGACCCATTTTGAAAAGTTTGGCTCTAAAGACTAGGAGAACTAGTGATAGGTTACAAATGGAAATGTTGTGTTTAGAAAGGTTTCTTCAAACTACGGATATCCTGAGTCTTCAGGATATATTTGAATGATTAGGATATAAATCCAATGGAAAGGACATTGAATAAGTAGGAGAGGAAATCAGAGAAAATGAAAACCCTAGAGGGGAAGCAGACTCCAGGAAAAGAATCACCAGTGTGTGCCAGACATGTGAGAGGAAGGTGCTTCATTATTTCAGGAGTGTGTTGAATCAGATGAAGGCAAGTGTGTCAGATGGCAGTGAGTCATGGAGGAGCTTCATTGTGTTAGTTTATAGCCTATATTTTCTTGATGGAATATCAAGCAAGCTTATCAAGCCTACCTCATGGAAAAGAGGTATAAGGGGAAGAGAAAAGGGCTAATTTTAAGAGCCTTCTTGGTTCTTTGTCTCCGTGTGCCTGCTGTTAAACTGAGTTTCTGAAATCAAGAATATGACAACCAAAACTATTTGCCTCTATGATCGATCATCCCAAGAATGCTTGGAACTCTTTGGAAGTGGTAGATAAAAGTGGTAGATCAGTGGGATCCCAATTGGGGTGCTTGCCCTTTTAACCATCAGTGGTCCTGGTTCACCTGCTCAGCTGGGCTGATGTCATGAAAACCAGCCTTGACCTCACAAACTGCCCCTTGATGATGCTGGCAGCTGGACTATTAATGTCCAACTCCATGTGCCATATCTTCATCTTTCCTTGGGGTCAACCATGACCGCATATCAGGGCAGCCTTCTAGGATCCCGTGGCTCTCAGGTGTAAAAGGTGCATCATTAAGGTAAAAGACCCTTTTACATGGTTAGTTCTGAAAGTCAACCCAGGGGGATCTGTATGTATGGTGTATGTGTGTGTTGCAGAGGGTGAGGGAGTGTTATAACTTTTAAAGCAGCAACAACAAAAGTGAAATTGGTGTATAGTTGTCTCATTTAAAAATTTGAAGAATAATACCTATACAAATTACAAACGAACTATCATTTTTATATGCAGTCTCAATTTATAAGTATATATCAAGTATTAGTGGGTACAGAGACTATGATAGATAATGCTGCCTCTCTCAGAACCCAGAGCTCAAGGCAAAAATAGGGTTTTATATGGCTTTGTGCTTCTCTGGAAAGGAAAAAAAAAGTACAAATTATAACTTCTGTGAGAGGACAGTATCACATTTTATAAACCAAATATTACATCAGACCAAAAGTTGACAAAAATTTCAACACAGTCATATTCTCAAAGAATATGAGAATCTAATCTAACTTGAATGATTTCATATGTCTTCATAAGCCTGGTTCTTCCTGTCAACCCCCTCTCCCTGATTTCAGCCCCAACACACATCCATAATTCCTTAGTAATTGATGCTTAATAGAGCTTTACATAATGACTGAATGGATATACATGGTTCTTAGAAATCCAGATTATAATGGGAACAACTAAAATCTTTCCCCAAATTCTTAGAATACCAACAAAGTCAGTACAACACAACCTGGAAGGGATCCTTATTGAATTGGAGGTGACTGTCCTGGGAGCAGAAATGTCAGTGCTCAATGTGAGGCACTAGTTCTGCTTATGACTAGGCAGAGAGAATTTTTCTTAGGATTTCTTTTTTTGCCTTCCCTTGATGCTTCTCCTCCTTACATCCTCTATCTTTTTCTAGCATTGACCTCTATCAGGTTGTCCTATATATAAAGAAATGTTTTACAAATTGAAGAAGGGCCTACTAAATCCAGGAACTCAATAAATTTATAACATTCCTCCTCCAGTATCTGCTCTGACACCATGATCTGTCTTTAATGTCCCTAAGCAGCATGCACATTCCAGATGATCTTTAATCAGAGAAGGTGAAAACGCAAAGGTATCACTGATCCCAACTTAAAGCTTCAGGAAGTAAGTGGAGGCAGAGGGTATGAGCAAGGATACAGAGATACGAGCACCAACTCTGATAGGGGGAAGATAGATACATAGATGTATATGTATACATACATGTATGTATAAATATACACATATCTGTTAAAGTTAGAATTCTTTCTGGTCTATTCAAGTTGATAGCCTTCTTTTAACAGAAAACTCCTTTGGCCTTTGGCCTTTACCCATGAGGTGAAAGCATACTAGCATGTAAACTGTAGAATAAAACAGATCCTGAAAATAACCTCACTTATAAATTCAGGTCAGATAGAGGCTATGCTTTCCTTTAATCGTAACTGTGGACACTGGACAGATGAAGTGGCTGTCTCTGTTTGTGGGTTTTCCTCTCTTTCCCCCATGGTTCCCTTATTGCTTTGTTTCACTCTGTGACCTAAAAGTCACTGACCATGAAGGTCAGACCTACTGCCCAACTGGTGAGCACAGGAACCAAATATCAGTAAAATCCTCTAGCTATTTTCTTTCAGGAAAGAAATTTTTTGGCAAGAATTTATCAAAAAAATTCAATCAATGTCCCTTAAGGTATCAGCAGGGAAATGTTTTATCTTAAATGTGAAAAAAGGGGGCAGGGGGGAACTTCAGCTAAGAAACTATATTCCTTTCATGAAATAGACTCAAAATTGGAATTAGTTCTTTGACCTGAATTTTCAACATTGTATCTCAGGATAAACAAATAACTAAAATGTCTAACACATACTCAACATATCAATGGTTCTTTTTTTAAAAAAACTAGGTATATGAAAATACTTTAATATTTACAGTATTTCCAAATAAAAAGGCAAGCCTCATTGTTAAAAGGAGAAAAATAAACTTTAAATCTTAAGTAATAGACTCTCTTATAAGTTGGATAATAGACAGACTGGATTGGAAAATTCCTTTATGTGGTATCCAGTGATTTCCAAAAACAATTTAATTTCAAACAATGATCCTTCCAGATGTGAGATTTGGGTAGAATTGCTTGAAAACACCAGAAGTAAATGTGAAATACCAGTTGCTCCTAGACAATCAAATTCTACAATTGTTGAGGTTTGAGACAGAACTATACAGTTACTCCTATATATTTAAATGCTATTTATATTTTGTCTGCATGTGCAGGACATGCCTGAAGGAATGGAAATTTAATTGTACACTTTCAGTCTCAGTCAAGTTGTTGAAACTATTTTAAATGACCGTAGGCAAAAATTCTGACTTTGAGAAATGAGTCTTTGGTGGCCTGTCATCATATTCCAATCTCCTTTTCCTTTCAGTACTTTCTGTACCTTCCCAACCCCTGCCACCTCCACCCACTGATATTATTCTTAGAAGGAGGTTTAGAGATCTTCGTAGGAAAATACCTCTCATAGGTCCACTTGCATTCTGAAAGAGGATCTGGGATAGAGCAATGTTTAACCCAAAGGAATAAACATTTAAGTAGTTGAGAGAACAAGAGTAGAAGCTTTTTTGGTTTCTCTCAAATCCCATTCAATGGCTGACTCAGTGGACCCATTGGCAGAGCATGATACTTCATAACCACTGATGACTGTATTATCTCTAATCCCAAATTTCTCAAAGCGCTGGAATCAGACAGACTTGGATTTAGACCATAGACACACAACAAAAATCACATAACCTTTGAGCAAGTTTCTGAACTTCCCCAGTCCCAATGTCCATACTGCCACTGGTTGAAATGAGAGAATGCATGCAAAGGATTTGGGATGATGCCTGATAATGCGTCATTTGTTAGCTCCCTCCCGCCCCCTCCATAGTAGTAATGTGGTGAAAAGCACGGTCAGAAGCCCACAGTCTGGGACAAAACAAATTATTTGTGCCTCAGTTTCCTAATTTGTAAAATATGGGTATTGAGTCTTACCTTGCCTAGAGGATTGTTATGAAAATAAAAGAGATAAAGCATGTAAAGTGCACAGCACAGGACCAGTTTCTTAGTAAATGCTGGGTAATTGTTAACCAGTTTTGTGCTACTTGGTCAGATGATTTCAATACATACAAGGATCTATAAAAGAGTTTTTTGTCTTTTTTTCATCACAGGACAAGGGAGAGAACTTTCTCTCTTATTTCTCCCATGCAAACTTTCTGCGCCTTATGCACTTACCACAGACATCTCAATTATTTGGCATAATGGAAGGGATCAGGAGTGTAGAAAATCTGAAACAGCAGCTAAGATCTAAATTCTTTGTTTAATTTTGTCATGCAGAAAGAAAAACACTTGTTGAGGAATGACACCCATTCAAACAGCTGCACAATCACACATTCCCTCAGACTGTGGCAAGATAGGTCCTGTTTTTGATAGCCTGGTATCCAGTGGGGAATGCAAAAATCCTCCAGAAAGTAAATGACTTGAGGTTTACCCATTCTTACTGTGCATACAATGTCTTAGAAATCAACCTCACCCTTCAATGTAAGAGCTACTGTGCTTAAGAATGGGCTTCAAGCCTTCCATCAAGATCTGTTGTAATTGCGGTTATGCTTAAATTCAAAGCAAGCAGGCAATCTTCAGTGTGCTGATCTCTACTGTGTCACTGAGCTATTTCTGCACTAAAATACCTTCCCTCCTTCCTGAAAAGTGTTTTTGTTTTTTTTTTTCTTTTTTTAAATTTCACAGAGATTCAGTCCTATGAATCAAAGCACTAATTTTAAGGAGGTGCCAGGTAAAAAGCAAAGATCCATGAACAACCCCCTTTTTTTTTTTAGCCACTGACACATTAAAACAACATCCCATTTCTTAGAAATGAGATACAAGCAAAGACTTTTTACTAGGGAGATTGAGGGATTGGGGAAATAGGTTGTTCAGAGTCATAAGCACAAATGCATTCAGGGGAGCGCAGACAGCATAGAGAGCAATGGGAAGCATTGGAGCCTGCAGCATGGTATCCTGAACAATGGGTCCCACCTAAACATATTCACATGTAAAACTTTTAAGAACATTGAGCTGGCCAAATGAAACATACCCATTCACTGAAATGGCTGTAGGTACATCAATTTACAATCTTAAGAACCAGAGTATGAAGGCAAGGGAAGGTAGAGACGCAGGCTAGTGAAGCATTACAGATGACACAATGCTGACAGGACCCACATAGTTGTGTGACAGTGTGTGTAGGAAGCAAGAGCATGCATACCTCATGTCTGAGCACAGGCAGTCCCCACCATTAACCAGCATATGGATCACCTGCATAAATCTACAGAACAGGAAGTCATTCCTGCATGTCAGACACCTGGGAGCCAAACCTGAGAATAAAAAGGGTCACAAAAAGTTCAGGATTTTAAAAGTTTCCTTATCTGAAAAATAGTTCTCAAAATTAATCTGTCTGAGCTCAAACATGTCAGTGAGCAGAGAAGTCAGGGGAATGCTATCTCCACTCAGCGGCTCCCCTTCTCACCCTCCCCACACCCTTCACTCTTGGACTACTGTCATGTGGAATGGGCTCTGCCCCTGCCAAACAGAGAGCTGTCGACCTATTTCTCCAGAGATAAACCTTTAAAAAATATTTCCCAGTAAAGGTAGTGAGTTGGGTATGATCATTCCCACCATTAGGGCCAGTTCTCCTTCTGTACCTAGCACAGTGCCTGGCACATAGCTGGTACGCAGAAATACTTCCTGAGCAATGGACTCTGGGCTGCAACTGGATCAACTACTGGGAGGCAGCCCTTTCCTCCAGATGCATTTCCATTTTGCACAGGTCGCATCTGAATCAGTCTCAGCTGCCCTTTCAGCAGACATCTCTGGTTTATTTCTTCTCACAATGAACTGTACTATTGTTCTTTAGAATCCATTGTGTTATTGAATTTATGAAACTGAAAAATAACTGATTGAAGCCAGATACTACGGACTAGCCATGCTGCAGTCATGCTGTATCTCAGACACAAAATACACATTAACTAGGGACAGTTCTAGGTCCAGCTGTGAGACAGGGTGAGGATTGTGATGTCTATCTCTCCCATGGTCACCTTTTATTTTTTATTTCACAAGTTGTAACTTGTATCGTTACAGATTAATGATTAAAACCATATGGTTGGAAAATGTCTGAAGGTAGGAATGCCTTTTTCTAATTTGTTGAAAGTCGTGGTTTAGGCTAACAAGGGCTGTTTTCTTTTTAGGATACTCTTTCACCTCTGGGTCCCCTGAATTCTCTTTGACTCCAAGGTTAATGAATGACCTCAAGTGACTTGGGGAATGTGACTGTTTTGATGCAAGGATGTTGTGGTGCCAACTCAAAAAAAAAGGAAAAAAAAATCATTAAATTTTCATCATTTATAAAATATATTCCCAAGTAATATACAAAGCATGTTACTTGGGAGAAGGAGCCAGGAATTTCATGTGCATACTTAAAATAATATGATAACAAAAATTATCTTTTACATTTTGATATGATTGTTTTGGCACAGCCCAACAAAAATGGTCTCATGGTGAAGAACAGGCCAAAAGCTTCAATGACAATAAATAAATCCAGCAAACCACTGCCTTCCAATGTGTGAATGCCAATGGCTTCCTCTATTCCTTGGTAGCAGTTGGGTAATTGTTCTTGCGACTTTCTAGAGCCAAAGTTCTCAGCTTGATCTTTCATCTTGAGCTGACTGATCCTAAAGAAAATAATGATAAGATGGAGAGGAGGACAAAGACAAGTCAAGTAAGGTGTAAAGGGATGAGTAGTTCGAGGCAAGGGAAGATCCTTTCAAGTATTTCCTAAATCAACCAAAAGTAATGAATCACTCTTGTGTTCTTGTATGCATACACACACACACACACACACACACCACTCACTTGCTTTTATGTACTACCGAGTCTTAAAGTTCCTCACACTGGAAAATGAGAGACTGGTCAGTTAGTTTCCAACAGAGAAAATACCATGCATGTGGCCACAGAGTGAGAGTCCTACTTTGGTGTTTTCATCTCTGGACTGCAAGAGCCCAGGTCCTGACACTATAGAATTTGACTTTTCTTTGTAAAATTTCATATGAATGGAGTTTGTTACCAGTGTGCTCTTTCTCTGTCAGGGATGAAAAATAATGTACTAAAAAAAAAAACTCAATAAAACATTTTCTAATTTTCCCCAGGTCTTTTACTTTTTCAGGTTTTGTGTTTGGGGATGTGTAGTATTTATTTTGTTGAACTGGAGAACTTCTTGGGAGACAAAGAGTTTATAATATACACTATTTAATAGATCTCCTAATTCCTGGCAAAAGTGACTCTAAAACACATTATTTCATTTTGGAATTTTACTCAACAATGTGTACTTATATGAGCATAGCAATGCAAAAATCACTAAACTTTATCTGCATGGGTGGTTTTTAGTCAGTTTTCTTGAGAAACTATTTACAACAATAAACTATACCTATTAAACTTGTGATTCAAAAGTTTTGGTGGTTTTATATACTAATTAAGATACAACACATTTCCATTATCACTCCAAATTCCCTATAGTCCTTTGCCCCACCTTATACTTTCAGCTTCCAGGAAATCCTTGATTTGACTTTTGACCACTACAGATTAGCTTGAATTTTAAATTTTTTTGTATCTAAGTCTTTTCAGCATGATTATTCAGAGTTTCACCCATATTGGTGCAATTTGCAGTAGTTCTTTTTTTTTAGAACAGAGTAATAATTCAATGAATGGCTGTGCTATATTTTTATTATTGATTCATTAATGGGTATTTACACTTGCTTTAGTGTTTTTATTGTGACTTGAGACTGCTATCTAATGCAGACAGAATCAATATACATTTTCCAATATGAGACAACCAAGATAAAAATTGTAAGTTGCCCCATCTAGCTCATTTCTTAATCTGATTGATTCTGTATCTAAATCCTCATCCTTGCATACAGGACTTCACACACTCCCTGAACACTTTTTATTAAGTTCTCTCATTGCTTTCTCTCTACCTCTCACAATACCACAATGCCTTAACTTGCCTAGTGCAGTTTTCTTGGCATAAAAATTTGTTTTTTCTAGAGTCATCTGCTAAATCTCTACTCCACTATTGATGCATGGTTAGGGTACAGAACCGCCACATGAAGAGGTACATAGGGAAAGGTATGAAGGGTGACATGGAGCTTTTGTGCCCATTTTGGGTGTACCTACTTCTCAGTACCTCAGAGTGATTTATCAACCTGGAGGCTCTCTGAGCCCTTTCAATTAGGATTGTTATGGAAGTTCCATTCAATAGGAACGATTGATTCAGTCTTTGGGCATTGGTGATTAACTCAGTCCCCAGTTTCTCTTCCTTTAGAGGTCAGGGGGTGGGGTTAAAAGTTTCAGCCCTCTGAAAATGTCTTGGTCTTTCTTGCAACAAGCTACCATCCTGAAACTTCCTAGGGCTACCAGTCATCTCATTAGCATAAAAAAAACCCTTTTTTTTACTACTCATATACTCTAAGGGTCTTAGAAGCTCTAGTTTCGGGAACCAGGATTAAGAATAAATATAACAAAGAAACTCCTATTACCTCTTTCACTCAGGGAATTGCAAAGGTTTTGGCAGCTCTTTGTCAGGATCTGGGGGCAGAGTCTAAATACATATTTTATTTTTTTTAACCTTACCCAGAGCATTATACTTTTATCTTATTCTAGCAAAGCTGTATTCATTCTTAATATTCTAATTCCAGCTACAAATTCATTCTATTTAGCTGTATTATATACATAATCTTTTAATATCTATTCAGAGTTACTTAAAAGACTTTTCAGGAAGCAATTGAGGCTGCACTTGCTTTTACCTTTTGAACTGATTTTCTTCCTTGATCCCTGCTTAAGTTTTGACTCTAGAGTTGATATTCTTTATTATTTCATTATTCTTATAAAAATGACAAAGGTTATAATAAAACTTCAAAAACTTACTTCCATAGTTTAATTTTACATTGCTTTAATTGACTGACATGAAAGATTGAGAAATTTAGTGTCATTAACTTCTTTATAGCTCTTCTTCACTTACCACTTTGTATAATTAAATTATTATTTTTCAAGGTATACTCATTTTATATTCCTTTCTCAAACTTAAATTTCTGCAGTTATTTTGCCTTACTTATACATTGAAATGGATTAATTGCTAGTCTTTTAGTCATATCTTTTATTATTGTTTCATCCCTTGATTACTATTGTTAATTGATGTTGTTCAAAGGGAACCAGAGGTAGGTAGGATTACTATGTAATTTGCTGACTAAGCAGAGACATTTTAGAGAGTCAAAGAAGGACTTAGCCAAGACAATAGTATAATAAGAACTATTCTAGACAAATCAGTACCTGGAATCACTCTAAAGTCAGAGGCAGTATGCTCCCTAAATTATTGAATGCTTGAAGTTAGTATTTTTAAGGCATTTAAATAGTGTTAAATGTCTCCTTAAACAAAGGAGCTAAAGGCTCAGTAGCTCACTTTCTAGGGCTGATGGATGGGTTTTGGGGAGTCCACCAATTGATTGAAATCATATCCATAATTCTGTACACATGTTCATTTTTTTTCTGGGGTGATTACCATAACATTTATCAGACTTTCAAATGATCCTCCTACACCACAAACATTATTTACCAATTTTCATTTCATGGGAAATAAAAAAAAAAAAAACTCTAAAAAGTTACATCCTTGAACCAGGCTCTCTTAAGTGCTCTGTAAATAACATCATACAACTATACTTTTATGCTATTAAGTTGACCTAGTGTTTATTGTAGAACAAATTGATCTTCTGTAACAATTCCCATTTTAGTTTTCAATACCTATTTCATGAAGAGTCATGAAATACTATTAGTGTTAGGCAATAGTATTAGTGTTGCTTTCTCCTTCTGACCAATTGTTATCCATACTTTATATGTTCTCTTAAATTTTTAGGTTGATTCCTTCCATAGTTCCCATTTAGGCTGAGCTATCAGAGAGGTCACCAGGAGATATTTGAAACTATTTGAAATAATCATCCTAGTCTAGATTTTCTAGAACAATGGTGTCCATTTCTCTCTTATCAATACTTCTCTTAGGGTTCTCTCCCAATCCACCCTCTTTTCGTGGTCCTTATTTTCTCCCTTTTGTGTTCATAGTAGGTAACAACTATGAAAATATTAAAAATGAATGAATGGATGACAAGTCATTTACTCTGATTAGGAGAAAACTTGTTAAGAGCTTACTTTCTTTTGTGTCACACAGACTTGACCTAAAACATTGAACATGCGGTGCTCCCAACAGAGAAAACACATTAACAAAATGAAAAAGATTCTGCTTGAAAAATAATATGATAATTCCAATAGTGGCCAGAAAAATGATTGAAAACATATGAAAAGTTAGTGGATTCAAGTTAAAAGAACTACACACATCTGAAAGCTTCCCCCAAAGTGTTCTTGTGCCTCTCTCTATATCCAGCCTGAAACGACTTTTCCAGGAAACTAAAAGAACATAAGCAAAATTGTGATGCACCCTAGCAGACTTAATGTGTGCAGAGACATTTCCTCATCCCCCAGAGAACAGTTCACACCTGAAATAGCACTATGTAGATTTAATGATTAACTTTTTTAAAAGAGAAAGCCTTTCACCCTGATATTAACAAGTAATGCTACAAATATTATTTGAAATGTTGATAGGAAAACTTAATCTAATCCTTTGCTCTGCAGAAACTTTAGACTTGCTGACTTCTTCTTCACCTTCCTTTGATTACACTTTCCTGAAGGTGGCTGACTCCAGCAAGCTCCATATGGACAGGGCTTCATGTCCTCACATAACCCTCTAGGCTGATTTTCTACCGCCCTTGTCTTGCTCTGTTAAGCCATGTCACTGAAGTTATTGGAGTGCACATTAGCCAAGAGAGGACTCGCTGTTTGTTCTGCCAGAGCAGGGTCTCTTCTTCCTGTTCATCCTTCTCATCTCCCATACATCCACTTCTTTCTGAAAACACTGAAGGAAAGACCTTAAATAGTAAAACCCGAGCAGTTAGGGTAGTGGCAATAGCCACATATGCCTGAGATTGCTCAGCTTTCCCTGGAAGTTTCAGGCTAACAATGTAAAACTAATGAAAAATAAAATAGGTTATCTATCTCTCTGTTCAGACCCATGGGGATACATTTTTCTTTTCAATTGTAGCTGTGTTGTTTTTGCACTTCCCTGAACAGAGCTTAGAAGTAAGATGTTCAAGACCCAATAACATGCCATATGTGGCAGGTTCAGCTGAAGTTCATCCACAAATATGGAGCATAGGGGAAGCTTTGGAAAATATAATATAGGATATCTCAGCCCCTTGTGGTATTAATTTTCTCTCACATCTCCTTCAGTTGTTCTGTGCATGTCTTCTGGCTTGTTTCTGCCTGTTTTCTTCTAACTTTCCCTTCCAGGGGAAAATTTCTGACAAATTGACACGAATGTCTTCACTCATGACCCATGTCATTTGTTTTGCTTATATGCTTGGTTAAATACTGGATTTGGCTCATATTTTCCATGTAGAATTTTAATTCACTATTCTCAAAGTAGAAAGAATAACTCTTCATTTTTCAATGAAAAAAATATGCATTTAATTAACCTTTCAAGTAAATAAACATCTAAAAATTAGTAGGGAACCTACAGCTGCAAGTTCCAATAACTTAAAAATTATTGCTTACACTTAATATATTCTCTTAGGTCTTGAATTCCCCAAGTGCTATTCAAGTTACTTTTCAAGAGTTAGACCCTGATATATGGCAAAAACACAAAAAAAGATAAACAACTATTTAGTTATTCTGATTAGTTTAGATAGTTTATTGGCATAATTTACTATAAAATAAAGATATTCTACCTCAAATAATATGCTTTTAGAAAAACTTGGATCATTTAGAAGGTAACTCCGATTTTCACTTTGCTTGGTCTATGTTAATTATGTATTTACTCAGAATCTGTTTTTATTTCTGGTAGGCAAAAACTGTACTTGTGTTTCCTTCTGATTTTGATCTTGCTCTTGCTCTGTGCGTCCTCCATTTCAAAGAAGTAATTCCCAGTAGTCGTAGTTAAGAGCAGGTTGATTCTAAAACATATACATTTTACCATGTTTTATTCCCCCAAAGGGGACTATAGCATCAATTTAATTTGTTTCTGTTTTCTTGCCTCCTGGTGCTATTAAAGAATATACTGAAGAGGTCATTTTACTTCTCTGAAATTTCTTGCAGTTCTCTTAACCAAGTCTTTTACATTAATTGGTAAGTAGTTTTTCCTAATTGAATCACTATCAAATTTCCAAGATGTCTAATCACATCATTTTTCACTCTTCTATTCCCAGAGTAGGAATCTCTTCATTCTTTGAAGATAGTTTGCTTCATACTGTAGAAGGTCAAGTTCATCTATGTGATCTTCATCAGTTACTCTCAGCTCCTCCAGTTATGCCCTTGATTCCATCTTCCCCTCTCCCTTCTCTGGGATCTTTCTCTATAAATTACCCAATTTTCTCTTGGACCTGTTGTCTCTGCCTAAGACATCTTATTCTACAACCAACAAAAGTGATGTTTCTTCAATTCTACTCAAGTTTCCTTTCTGCAAGCTTTTAAAAAATCATTATTATAATGATTAGTGCATATTAATTGTACAAAATAATGATTTCATTGTGACATTTTTATCCTTTCTTATAATGTGCTTCTTCTTTCCTTGACTTAATTTTTAATTCCTCACAATGTAGTCTTTACCACTCCATTGGATCCAAACTCAAAGGATGCTGACATATAATCTAATATCCTTTTCTCAGCTACCCATTACTTTTTGTACTATTTGACAGAGTGGATGACAACATCTTTCCGGAAACCAGAAAGTATTTCCAGAATTCTGAGCAATATTTTTTTCTCCATGCCCTGTTTCTTTAACTGCAAATTTGAAACTGTTTTCTACCTGCAACATCCTTTGTCTCAATATCTTTATTACAGTTATCCTACCAGGAATTTTTCTCTGTATGCTTTCTATAATGCCATCTTTTTCTGGAATTTTCCTGTTTTAAACATCTTTTTCTGTGTGAATAGTTCCAAAATCCATTAATCCTGAATTGAAGACCTACATTTCCTGTTTTGGCTGAATTTATTCACATTAAATTCTACTAGGATATCAAACTCCACAGGTCCAGAACAGAATCAATGTTTTTCTTTTTTACCAAACTGCCTTTTCTGTTGTCTCCTTTTCTGTAAATGACATCACCAACTTCCCCATCATCAAAATAAAATATTGACATTTTCTTGGACATATTATTTTCTTACTTCCTGAGCCATGAATGCCCAGACTCTCATAAATATGCTGTCCTATTAGCCCTGAGCAGACAAACTTTCTTCTTTTATTTTTTAAAGTTGTCAATGGACCATTATTTTATGTATTTAAATGTGGTGCTGAAAAATGGGAGTTCATAACCCACTTGAAGCAAAGTGTGAAAGATGATATATCAAGAACTATGTAATGTTTTGAACAACCAACAATTAAAAAAAAAAAAAAAAGAAAAAAAAATGTGGTGCTGAGAATCGAACCCAGTGCCTCACACATGCTAGGCAAGAGCTCTACCACTGAGCTACGACCCCACCCCAACAAACTAACTTTCTTGAGGCACAAGTATAGTTTATTTCCTGCTTAATAACTTCTTATAATTTACAAAATAAAATACAGACGTTAGTGTGGCATTTATGGTTGTTCACAGCACAGCTGTTCTATACCTATTTCTAGTTCCCAATGCTGCACTGAACATCAGGCTAGCAAATTATCTGTTCTCTTTAGACTCACCTTCTGATTACTGTCCCTGAGGCTCTGCATGTCCCTAATAGCCTTCTTCATCCTTCCCAGTCTTTTTGGTCTAAATTCTATGCATTTTTCAAATGCTACCTTTTTGAACCTTTCCCTGATCTTCACAACTGAAAGAAATTTTTCTATCCTCTGAACTCCAACCACATTTTACTAACATAGTCACACCAATTTTCTTTCGCTTAGTGTTTACATAGACTATATGGACTATTTTCTCTATTCTTTTGTTTGTATCCTATTTGCATCTCTCTATTTATTTGTTCATTTATTTGCTATTTGCATCTTTATGTGCATATAATGTATTTCTTGTAAACAGCACAAGAGTTGAGTCTTGCTTTTTTTCTTTTTTATCCAATCTGGCAATCTGTGTATTTTAATTGTTCTCTTTAGAGCCATTTATATTTATCTGAATTACTGATATTTTGAACTTAAGCCTGCTAACTTAGTGTTTTATTTCTTTTCCTGACATCACAACTTTGAGTCTCCAGTGGGCTTAAAGCTTATGATTCTGTAGGCTATATGATTTGTTCTCATTGTTTCGGGTAGGATCATTGTTTATTGTGCCTTTTTGTATTCAAAACAGAAGCAAGAAATTCTTTACTGCATTTTATAACTTTCACTTAGACTTGGTTCCCCCAGAAACCAAGTCTGGGGGAACTTGAGTTTGGTTCCCCCAAAACTAAGAAAGGGATTTGAGTTCAAGCAGTTCATTTGGAAAGTGATCCAGGATACCCCAGTAAAGAAACAAGAGGAGAAGGGGGCTGGGGATATAGCTCAGTTGGTAGAGTGCTTGCCTTCCATGCACAAAACCCTAGGTTCAATTCTCAGCAACAACAATAACAACCAAAAAAAAAAAAAAAGGAAAAAGAAATAAGAGGAGAGAGATAAAAGAGATATTGTAGTATAAACTGTGGTACAATCTCACTGGGAACTTCTGGAAAGCTGGACTCAACCTTAGTGAAGAACATGGGTATTTATCCACCAACTCTCATCTATTATTGATTAATAGTCTTGCCAGTGGGAGTTTGTTCCAGATGAAAAAGGACAGAGAAACACAAGCAATGAGATATTTGGGCAGAACTAACTGTTATTTTAAACTCTCTAACGGTACTTTATTTTTCAGGCATATGAACATATGAGAACCAATGTTACTGAAAGAAGAATTCTTGCTTGACTTGGTATTCTCCCGGCATTGTGACTCAGATGTCATAGTTAGAAGGCAACTAATATTCGCTAAATGAGGAAATACGTTTTATATAATTCCAATATGGAGAATTCCGGTTGCCTCTTTTTTATTTCCTTCCAAAGTCACATATACTCAGAACATAGTTTGGTTCCTTAGTTACCAAAAAAGGTTAAATTCACCACAGTGGTTGGAAATTTTCAGAAGTAATATTGATTTTCCAGCTAATTTGAATATACTATATATATATGTATATGTATATATATATATATATATATATATATATGTGTGTGTGTGTGTGTGTGTGTATGTGTGTGTGTGTATATATATATATATATATATATATAGTTGTACATTGATGCAGTGTCTTTATTTTGTTTATTTATTATGTGGTACTGAGGATGGAACCCAGTGCCTCACATGTGGGAGGTAAGGGCTTTACCACTGAGCCGTACCCCAGCCACCTTAAATATAGTATGTTTAAAATATAATTTTCAACTATAAACTTTATCTAACAGATTTCATATTATTTGCAGCCAACAATGATAAAGTGTCCACGAACAGTTGTTTGTTATATTTGTGGTCGTGAATATGGAACCAAATCTATTAGCATCCATGAGCCACAATGCCTGAAAAAGTGGCATAATGAAAACAACTTGTTGCCTAAAGAGCTAAGGAGACCAGAACCAAAGAAACCAGAAATCAGGACCATTACTGGTAAGTCCTTAGAGTGACTTGAGTACAAGAGGGGAGGCTTCTCTCTCTAAACTTATAAGTAGAGGTATTCTTTTTTTTTTTTTTTAGTTGTTCAAACACCTAAAATCAGCAACATTTACTGCCTTGGCTTCAGCCAAATAGGAAAACAGTAGTGGAATGCCCGTGCAAAGGGTTGTCTTCAGATGCTGAGACATAAAGACACTATGTCCTGGCAAGACTGCATGAGAGGGACCGCTGGAATTTACTGTATTTTCCAAGAGTTAGTTTCATATATTATCACACATAACACTTAAAAAACATAAAGCTTAAAAACCTTTGGTGAATCTAGAGTCCTGATTTTACATATGAACGTGTCTCTGCAGAGCAGGGATAACAAATTTAAGTGCTTACAGGATCCGATATCGTCAGGTTACAAATTAATTAATGGGTCTGTGTGTAGGGGAAGGAAAAAATGAAGACAAGGAAAGGTGGGGACTGTGGTGAGCTGGAGAGCATCAGCTCTCTCCAAAGGAAATAGCAGCTGCCCAGGAACAGCTGGGGCTATCATTAAGAAATTTAGCCCAATGTGGCCATATCTATCAGTAATACAAAAGAAACTGGAAATGTAGACATTCATACAAAATATCCACATTTTTAAAATGTGTGCAATTAATAATTTGTGAAGCACTGTGCAAACTAAATGAAACTGTCACGTGCGACTTTGTCACAGAACCTCATATTTACTCATTTAGGATGTTACATAATAGTTATAGAATATTTTTGCCATGTGAGCTCAGACTCACCATATTTCCACCATTGTTGTTTTCTCAGTTACACTCCTCATTCTCTTCAAAGGAAATTTTTGGTTTTAAGCGGAGTATCTTTTAGTTCATTTATTCTCCTGTGTATCTATAGATGTGCAAGTGCTAAAAGGTACCTTGGAGGTCATTTTACTGTCAGTTAGTCCAACATTCCTGTTAAGATGTGAGTCAAGTAGAGTTTATAACAACAAAATCTAGATTGTCATAATAACGACAATCTAGAGCAAAATCTAGATTGTCATAATAAAGTTCTAGATGCTGCTAGAATGGAACTATCCACAGTCCTTGCAGACAGGTGGCAAAAGAGCTCAAGATGAAAACATCCACCTATAGAAGGTAGAACACTTGCCCACAACCAGATTGTTTACCTTCTTGAAAATCTCTTCCCAACAATTCTCATCTTAAATTCACTCTCAGTGTCAAAATCTATTTCCTTTCCTTCTGATCTTTACCATTTTCTGTGCTTGACCATAATTATCCCAAAACTAAAAGAAGTAAGAAGAATGGTGATTCAAAAGCCCTTTTGGGATACTATCTTGTTGTTGCTTATGACAGAAAAAGTAGATCCTATAATTTTACTTCCCTGAACTTTTTCTCTTGATCCTATGCTACTATTATCTCTGAAGGTGCTCTTCATCCCTAGGTAAATAGAATGCACATCACTGTTCTCCACTCATGGACTTTTTCGTAGAGTTCAAATGACCCTTGCTCCAGATCCAGAGTCAAAGCACCATGAAAAACATTTAGAAATGTGATGAATCACATTCAAGTTAGAATCAATGACTACTCTGGAATTTTTTAGTCTGTATTAAAACTCATATGAGTAATAAGAAAGTCAGTGCAGTCCTTTTCTCAAAGAGTTTTCAAAGCACTCAAAACACACGTTTATATCCTACATAGAAAGTAATATTTTCTTTATCCAAAGGAGAAATACTAGGTTGTTTGGGGGTTTAAATTCCCATGGAGCAAAAAAATAAAGAACATTAGGAGAAAGCATGTTAAGAATCTAAGGTTTGTTATGTTTGTGTGAACCACTAGATAGAAATCATATGAGATTGCGTAGGCTTTAATGAAGTAATATGTGCCTTGCCAGTGATAAAAACTAAGTAATACATTTTTGAGTGCTTGGCTAAATTTTGGGGGTCTATTTTGGATGATTCTAAGACATAGTCAATTTAATATACCAAAGTCTCTCTATTTGAATAAGGCTTATTAAAGCTAAATCCCACATTGTTTCTCAAAATAAAGCCATATGCCTTTTTCCGCTATGCTCTGCCAATGAAGATTCTATATTTCTCCAACTGTCTACTTTGTTTTCTTAAGAACACTTCTTTTCATCAGATTAAGAATTCTATTTTCATTCTTCACTTAATTACTTAAAGAATCTCTAAGTTCACAGCTATGAAAAGATGATAAATTTTTAGGGTATAATTCATCTTAAATTCACTCTCAATTGTCCAATTTTGGCCTCCAAAAACATTCCACTAAAGGATTATAGAAGGAAAATACAAATACATGTCCTTTTACCGCTGTAAGTTTATATTTAGAGTCAGCTGAAAGAAAGCCAAAAGTTATATTTGCAAGATAATAATATATAAGCAAAGATGTTAATAATTAGTGAAGAATGCATATCATAACACATAAAACATTGTCTTCCCCTTTTTACGTCCAAAGAGTAAAAAACCTCTGGTTCATGGCTAACTTGACTCAACCCTTGAAACAGCAAGCAGCGCTTTTTATTTATTTATTTATTTTTGGCAAAAGTCATATGATTTATTTAAAAACCTCAGTCAACAGGTATTTCCTGAACATATTTTCCATAAAAAGTAGAATATGGTTTTCCAGAATGAAAACTAATTCATTTTACTGTTTCCCCCCTCTTTTCTTTCTTTTTTTATTATTATTTTTTTCATTTTTTTCTTTCTCTTTTTCTTTAACTTTCCAGCCAAAGGTTTCTATGATCTTGATGCTTTAAATGAAGCTGCTTGGACAAGTGCCCAGAGCCAGTTGGTTCCCTGCAATATATGTGGGCGTACCTTCCTGCCAGACAGACTGATTGTTCACCAGCGATCTTGTAAACCCAAAGCCGCCAAGTAAAGCCCTTTTCTCTCCACTGGAGTGTTACAGGAATTAATCCCTTTGAACCAAACTGGGCTAGAGTGGGAAGGAGAAAAAGGAGGTGAAAAGAGGAAACACAGAAAACTGGAGTTGACTAAATGCTGGCCCAGCCTGGGAGGCCCAGCCTTTGGTGTGAGAGTGTTTGACCACCATTATGGGATGGGGCGAGTGCTTTGGCTTTAACAAGCAGCTGCATGTGCTTACGTACACTGGGGACCGTTTCACACTTTTGTCAGGCAGAATTACAAGCGAGCTGTTTTTTATCAGAGCTGCAGTTTTTATCTAAAGGAAATTTCTGAGCCCATCGTTGCTATTTTTCCTGCATTCTACTTTCCTGAACAAGATTTTGAACTTCACAATTAGGATGATTGTTAAGCCAACAGAGGCTTTGAGGGCAACTGGAGGCAATTCCTTCAGTCCCAGCAAGAACTGGATTCCTTCCTATCCCTATGCCTTCTGATCCAGGGACATTTTGACAACGAGCTATTGGTTGGGAAGTTTCTTTTTTCCTTGAAATCCTTCAAGACAGACATTTTCAAAAAGCGCTGAGGACTTAAAGTACAGGGACCATATCTAACTCACATTCCCTTGATAATGGCAAGGAATGCTTTGGAGATTTCCTAGCCAGTGCCACCCTCGTTGGCAGGAGATGCTGCAGTACAATTCATCACAATGGGTGGAAGCCAGCTCCTGCCTCCTATAGAAGATAAGTCTAGCAAGAGCTCTTTATACCCTCATAGGGGTTTATAGGTGTTTCATTGTTGAGGTCTAAAAGTCTGCCAGGAAATTTTAGGCCTCCCCACCCAAGTCCCATGCACAGTAATTGGGTTGTGAAAGTGCTCTGTATTTTACAGCTCTTGAATGTGTATTCATCCAGGCAGGGCTGTCCTGGGAGAAGGCCAGGGCCAGGGAGGTGCTCTGTCCAGGAAATGCTGCTCCCCCAGGCAGCATGGCATGGCATGGACTCCCAGCAGTCTTGCTTAAGATCTTTGTTCATTTTATGGCTGAGTTTCAGGGCCATTCTGGATCCACTGGGTTCTTGCAAGCCTTGCATCCATGACTTTACACAGCACAATCAGCTCCAAATTATACAGGCAAATTCATTCAACCTAATATTTTGGTCATACATCTACTTATTATACAGGGTTGGGTTAGGATAATTGTGCTAATTGTTCTGTTTTTCCTGCCTGCTCCAAAGGAAGCAAGAAACAAACTTTTTAAAAACTCTGTAGATACCCTGGATTGAGAATCTTGTAAAAGATATGGCACTATTTCTTTTATCTTGACTAAAATGATGAAAGAATCTAACATATGCTGAGGGTCTATGGATTGGGCAGTGGGCTAAGTATTTTGTGTATATCAGCTTATATACATCTTACTTCAGCCCTACAAGTAGATGTCATCATCCTTATTTTACAGATAAGGAACTGATGCTTAGACTAAACAGCTGACTCAAGGTCACACGGAGCTTGAGTTATAGGATAGATTAGGGAACAAATTTAGGACTCTCCGGCTTCTGAGTTTACAATCATATCTGTCTTTGTTTATGCCTGGTGGCATTATTAATATGATTAGCCATAATAACAGAAGATCAGACAAAGGTAAAAATTCTTGCACAATGTCTAGTAACTAAAAAAAAAAAAAATGGAAATCTTGGGATATTTATTGTTCTGCCGCTGGTCTGTGTTTATCTTAGACAGGTAACAATGAGTTAGACCTGCATTTGTGTTAGGGGTTTCAAAAGATATTTCTGTGTGTTGCTGATATTTCAGAAATTAAATATCAGGGGAGATAAAGCAAAAGTTCTGCCCACAACTTTGAACTGAATGGCCACTCAGAGCCTTAAAGATATTCATGGGTATGATAAATCAAACAACAGTGTTTTTATCTATATGAATGAAGTCTTGTGTTGTGTCAACAACACAAATGAAGTATTGTTGTGAAGTGGCTGAAAAGAACAGGCTCCATGAATTGTTCATCCTCAGAGAACACTGAGCCCGCTTGAGATACATCAAGGTGCTTTCTGTGGGGTTTCATGTATGGTTCCACCTCATCTAAGCTACAGATGTTCCATGGAATTAAATCTGGAGCAAGCATAGTTACAATGACCTCAATTCAAGAGTTCTGGTCCATTTTCAACACAAGTCATCAAAGTCTTAACATTAATAGGAAAGAGCTCACCTGATCTCTACCAACTGCCCTCTCCCAATGAGTTGACATCTGCAAAGATCTTTATAATTTTAAAAATAGTTCTTTAACAATGGTTAGCACCTCCATGAGCCATGAATTTAACCTTGAAAGAGTTCCTGAAGATATTCCCCAATATGATGAAGAGCAGATATTAGATGAAGGTATTTGGAACTCTGAGCTAACCCAGGTGACTACTGGTGTGGGATTAATGTTATTACAGGCATCAACAATGATGCAATTCCCTCCTCACTCCGTTACCTAGCACTGACAAATTTTAATTGAATTCTTCTGTAGTTGAGGTCACAGAAAGAATTCCAGAATTTGTTTTTCTTTTTCTTTTGGAGAGGGAGTGAGTACCAGGGATTGAACTCAGGAGCACTCAACCACTGAGCCACATCCCTAGCCCTTTTTTGTATTTATTTTTTTTTTTTTTAGACACAGGGTCTCACTGAATTGCTTAGTGCCTGGCTTTTGCTGAGTCTGGCTTTGAACTCTCGATCCTGCCTCAGCCTCCCGAGCTGTTGCCATGCCTGGTCAGATGGTACTCATTTGCACCTTGAATTCACATCAAAACTTCAGGACATGTCCTATTAGAAGGGGACTAAATAAGCACAACCTTGTGGGGGGGATATAAATGGGGAATTTTATACTATGTGCAAGCACAAGTCCTTCAGATCCATCACAGAAGGCTATTCAGGTCCCATCATAGTATTTATCATTATTATTATTTACAAATGGGGTCTTAAGGATGGTTCCCTGTTGAACTGCTTTGGCTTGGGGTATACTGGTCTGAGTTCCTTTATTGAAATAAAAATTGCTATTGACAATCAGAGCCATTTGTGAGCAAGGAATAGATAAAAAGCAGACATCCAAAGACCTCTATCCCCTGAAAACTGCCTTTGGTCTTTCTGTACTTGTCTTCTACTAATATTTGCAGTATTTTTTTAATACTCCTGACTGAAACTAATTCACATGGCTTGAATCCCATATCACGTCAGGGCAGGAAGTTCAGCCCTTTCCTTCCCGAGTCCTGAGAGGTCCTTTCCCTCCTCTGGCAGTGGTCCACCTTCCCTTATCACTAAGCTTGGTTCTGCTAGCCCTGCCTGCTCTCTGTGGTGAGAAATAGAAAACGAGATTTTTCTGCACTTGGAAGAAACAACACAAATGAAAAGCAGTCAAGTTTCCAGCAGAGGCCAACTGGGTCATGAAGAGAGAATATACATGAGAAAAAAGCACTGTTATCATAGGATGGTACACTTTTATCCTTGTTCTTTTAAAATTGTATTACAAAAAAATATTCAAATTCCAGTGTAATGAAGTCTCATGCTCTCCACATCCAGGTAAACTTAGTTTTGACATCCCACTAAGGTTGAATTTGAATGGTTTCAATTTGAGCTTTTATTCTTTTTGGTTAAAAGGAGAAGGGTGTTCAGGGAGAGGAGCTGGAAGCCCAAAATTCCACAAAATCTCTGACAATGCCTTTCAGTCCTACTTAGTGGAAAAATAAGCTTGAATGTGAGCTTAAATGCCAGGGTAATTGAGAACCGGCTGGGTATCATGGAGTTAAGTACCATCATTGATTCACACTGATTACCCTATAGGTCAAGCTGTTTCAGATGCCTCTTAGCTGAGAATGCTAGACAAATTAGTAGTCCCCAAATATGCTGATGCTCAATGTTATGGTTTAGATATGAAGTGTCCCCCAAAAGCTCATGTATGAGACAATGCAAGAAAGTTTAGAGATTAAATGATTGGGATATGAGAGCCTTAACCTAATAAATGCACTAATCCACTAATAGGGATTAACTGGGTGGTAACTGTAGGCAGGTAAGGTGTGACTGGAGGAGGTGAGTCACTAGGGACATGTTTTTGAGATATATATTTTGTCCCTGGTGAGCAAGAGCTCTAATTCCTTAATGCCATGTCCTGAGCTGCTTTTTCTCTTTCAAACTCTTCTACCTTGATGTTTTGCTTCATCTTGGACCCAGAGCAATGAAGTTAGCCATCTAAGGACTGAGACCTCTGAAACCATGAGACCCAAATAGACTTTTCCTTCTCTAAAATTATTCCTGTCAGGTCTTTTGGTCACAGTGGCAAAATAAATAAATAGATAGATAGATAGATAGATAGATAGATAGATAGATAGATAGAGGCTATTCAGATGTGATTAAGATTATAGACCTTGGAATTGGAAGATAATCCTGGATTATCCTGGTAGGACCATTCTAATCACTTGGATCCTTAAATGCAGAAGAGGAAGAAGGCAGTAAGGTAGGTAAGAGAGATGGTAGCATAAGAAGAATTTAACGATCCATTGTTGGTTCTGAGATGAAGGGAACCATATATAAGGGCCAAAAGATAACTGTAGGGACTAAGGGCAGCCCCCAGATGATAGCCAGCAAAGAAACTGGGGCCTCAGTCCCACAAATGCACAGAATCAAATTCTCCAAATGACATGAAATGGAGCAAGGAAATGGAGCCTGCCACCCACCCAAATCTCCAGAAATGAATTCAGTCTTGCCAACACCATGTTCTTATCAGGTAAGTCCAGAGTTGAACTTCTAACCATACAGAACTGTAAGAAAATCTCTGCTGTTTGAGTCACAAAGTTTGTAGTAATCATCAACGGCAACAACTGACAACTAACACAAAATATAGATATGTGACACATGGTAGAACCAATAAAATCTGTTCATCAGAGAAGTAGAGCTCTTGAATCCAGGAGGGACACTGTCCACCTCCATTGTTTTAGTGAGAGGACAACTAGACAACACTCATTAGGGCCAATAGCCTATGAAAACTCGATCCAGGATTTCATACCCTTGGATATATCATCATTTTGCAATACATGTAAATTCTGGATGACAATTTTTAATGTTTTAAAGGAAAATACTGCCTTTTATATTTTCTGTCATATGTATGTGCTTGTTCTAAAAATAACAATAAATGGACAAATGCAGTTATTTGGTAACTGATTTTTACCATTAATAGCCCCAAGGTCTTGCCCACCTGTTTTGTCTGAAAATCATATTTGTTTTCATTTGTGGCAGAAAGAAAATAACTATGTGGTAACTGTATTTTTAAATAAGGTACTGACTAAAAAATAGCCAAAACACCTAAAGGTGCATATTTGTTTTTAAACATTCCAAAGCTCTCTTGTGATTTTTTTCCCCCACAGCTTTTCTGAGAAACTCTGTGCAGATCTAAAAAATAATGTGAGCCATCAAAATTACTTGCTTGAAGTATAGGAAAAGGGTGGGCAAAAGCCCCTGAGTTGTTGCTTGATAATTTATCAAGTAGTAAATTTGCCTTTAGTACTTTCATCTCCTCTCTTTGAAACTTCTGCCCTCTGTCCCACCTTTAATGTTTTTCCTACTATTCCACTGCCACCACCTACCAACCTCTGCCCAGACTTGTTTCTGTTGGAGCAAAGTCTCAAGAGATCCATGCTCTAGTTATTTCTCCTCCTTTCCCAACCTGCCCCTTTACATTTTACTGCCTGTGTCCTTTAACTTTTCACAAGTAATTTCCTTAGAAAGAAATCTGAAACACTTGGGTTTCCTAGGCAGTTCACAGGAGATTATGCTTGAATGAATTCTTTCAGGTGATATAGTTATTTTAAAGAATATTCCTAGAAGTATTATGTCTTTGTCCAGAATAATGACATCCATGTGGCACAAATTTAGACAAATTTTGAAATGGAAGTCAAAAGAGCATGGGAAGTGGGCCTCTTCTTAACAGTTAGTGTCCCTTTTCCCATCTGGTAACTTCACATCTGAGTAGGGGCATCTCTGATTGACAGGCTATCCATTTATAGTTGTGTTAAGGTAAGCTAGTTGCGATAACATATAGACCCCAAACAGAACTATGACTTAAATAGAATAGAGGCTTATTTCTTGTTCTAAAAAGAGCAGTGGGCAAGTAGTCAATTTAGTGAGGTGTTTACCTCATGGAATTATCCATGACCGTAAGTTGGTGAAGCACTTACCAGTTTTAGCATTCAACAAGCAGATCTCAACAGTTACCCTGGGGAGGCAGGGGATCCTCCTCTTTCAGCCCAATCCAAAGCACGAAAGAATAAGGAGTTACTCATTTGGTTTGTACTGCAGACCTGCAAGAAATGCTCATCATTACATTCACTGGCAACATCTGGGCCAGGTGGATGTATCCAAGTGCAAGAGAACCTGGGAATTGTGGCAGCAGGAAGAAGTGACTAGAGATTTGGGGAACAATAATGCAAATCAAACATAAATCTACTCCTGGCTTTTGTTGGGGGACTGCTTTCCTTCTCATAGAAACTCAACAGTATTTGGACACAAATCCAGGAGTACAAGATATTGTTCTTGCGATAAAGGCAGGAAAAATTGGTAAATTAGGATGAAAAAAAGGTGAAATTTTAAAAACTTGCAACTATTTTTGTAGATTAATAATATAAGCATTATTTTTTAGAGGAAAGACTTTGTAAGTTTTTATTTGAATAATATTAGGATATTTTTGATATGAAAAGTTTAGTCCTGCATTTAGTCTCATAAGGGTAGTTGGGACAAAAAGTTGAGAGAATATTTTGCAAAGAATATGGCTAACCCTAACCTTTACTGGGGCAGATCTCTGACACTGGGCAATTATTATAGAATAAACTTGACTTTTCATCCTTTGGCTAGAGCTTGGGGGGAAAAAGAGACTGTAATTTTGGACTCAGCACTAGGTCAAGGTGAGCTCTCACCTGCAGGTGGGGGTCTAGAAATTACAAAAACATGTCAGCAAGATAGTTTGAGGTGAGAGCTGATAGGCATTCCTTACTCTGGGATAAGACTGGTGGTCTTAAAAGCAGTGGTCACGGTTACCAATTCATGTTTCTTTCCAGCATCCTAATTCTACTTCTGTATATTATCTTCAAGCCCTCAATAAGTTTAATTATTCATTCTGACCTATTATCTGTTCTGGGTATTTGTTTTCTCTAATAAGTGGAAGCTGATCCATAATGGGGGGTGATCTAGGGAAGAAAGAAGGAATTTTGGATTGGGCAGAGGGGTGTGAGGGGATAGAAGGAATGTGGGGATGGGAAAGACAGTGGAATGAGATATTATTACCCTATGCATGTATGACTACATTACTGGAGTGACTCTGCACCATGTAGGTCCAGAAGAATGAGAAATTGTGCTCCATTTGTATACAATGTGTCAAAATGCATTCTACAGTCATGTATAACTAATTAGAACAATTAAAAAAAAATTAAAAAGGGGGCTAAGGTCTACAAAAAGACAAATAGACCAAGAAAAAAGGTGAAACTTCTTGAAACATGCAAAGTGGCCACTAGAAGCAACAGGTGGCAAACAATAGCCACTACCTATACATACTTTTCAGTGACCTTCAGAGTCTTCAGAGGACTGGAATTCCTGACCTCATCTAATGGGGATTAGGATTGTGATTTTTTTAACTAGCAAAGGGGTAGGTAACCCTGGAAGGCCACTCTGTTCAAATAAAACATCAGTTAACACAAGACCGAGTGCAACTGTGCCCATTGGGGCCATACAGGTTCTAAATCTTGCAGCCAACACAGACAGGAGCACTAAGTCATAGGAAACTCACAAGAGGGGAGTTGCAGCTGTCTCTGAAGGAGTAAAATGGTAAAGGCAGCAGGGGCACTAGAGGACAGCCAAGGAAAAAAACCCATAGGGACTGTGGAACTCCAAGGACTGAGGAGTGGGTATGTTTTGTTTCCACTCAAATTGGCCTGTTTTTCTTTGTTACTCCCTGGGGTTTGTCCACAGGATTTCCTGATAATTTGATAAGGCGTGTTACTTTGCCTTCCTCTGTTGTATTTGCTAGACCACAGTTTCCTAACCAATGTGCCTGTGATTAGCACACTAACACATTAATTCCTTTGGTCCTCCATACCGTCTTCTAGGGCTTAGGGCGCCAGTCACCTCTGGCTATAAGCAGCCTTACTGATTAACCCCAATGTGCTGGGTCGATATTACACTTTCTAGATGTGCTGTAAAGGGAAACATGGTGGGAAGCTCTGCAACCGACTTGGTGGTCAGTGACATTTAACATGATGAGGGCAAGTGCAGAGCCATGAGCATTCTAGACTGTGGGGTCAACTTAAAGGCAGTTATCAAAGTTCATGTTTTAATTACTTGTTCTGGCTCAAGTTACTGTTTCTCTTCCTCTTCCCCACCCCAACACTATTAATTCCCAACTTCTGTCAACAATGTGGTCTTTTCCAGAGAGGTAGAGAACCCAGAGTCAGAGGCTGTAAACCAATTCAGTCTATCTTTCAGCAATGAGCAAAGGAAGCCCTTACCTGGTTCGTGTGATCAGGGAAAGCTCTGAACTATTTGAGTGGGTGTGCTATGTTGTGTGTGTGTGGGGGGGGGGTACATCTGGGAGAACAACAGGGGACAGCAAATCAGAGGAACAGCTGGGACAAAGATGAAGGGTGGGGGCAGGATTTGTGTGCAAGCAAAGAAGGAGGTGTTGACAATGAAAAGATCAGTTTTAGTTTCATTCCTTCCAAGTTCCCAGCTTTCAGGAAGAACTCATGCAAGTTAAACAGGTTGTGTGACTTGCCTATTTCTGCTCAGGAGGACATTAAATAAGATGACCTCTATAGGAAAAAACATGGCCAGGCATAAAAGTTGGGAAGGGTATAAACTTTCTTTCCCATTGTTGTTCCCATATTTATCTTTCCCTAATTTCCATTGTCTCATTTATAGTCTCTGTCTTCATCTATGCCATTTCTTTTCATAAGCAAGCTTTCTGTTAATAAGCACTCTAGCACCATCTAGCCAGCAGAGGGCAGTATTTGGAAGCAATGAGCAGGCACAAGCATTACCAGGCTGAGACTGGGTTCTCTTTCTTCTAAAATATTTTTCCTTTCCTTTTACTGTACTAGAAACTATGAAAGGGACAGGCATCTACTCCTGGAGTTGTATCAAGTGACTCCATCTTTCTCTTCCCTGCCAACTTTGTAAAAGAATAATCATAAATATTTAGGATATATATTTCAACTTGGCATCACAACAAGCCAGTTTTGGCCCATTTTCCAACAAAATGTATGCAGCACATAGAATGCAAATATGTAGATAATACAAACAGAAAGTATAAAGTGATTCAGGCAAAACACTTAAATTATGCAATGCAGTTGGGCAAGTAGAATTAGTATTCTACTCAGTTTTTTTTTTAAATAATTGTATGAGTCATTTATGAACTTTTCTAATGCATACTTTTGAGCACCTACTAAGTGCTACATTGGAGAGACATTTAGATTACTGTGACCAAGTGGGATTCTGGGTGGTGTGGACACATGGAGGGCTGCTTCTTTGAAAATGTGTTTTTGAAAAAAGGAAGAGAACATTCTAAAAAGGGAAAGCAAGGAGGAAAAAAAGAGGACTTCTACTCCCCCCCTAGGCACTGTGCGAGGTGTGTTCTAACAGTATTCCTCAAGGAACAGCTATGTTTTTGTTAGATTAAGGTGAATTCTCTGGAAATTTTAAAATGAAATTGATAATACAGGGGATTTTGCAGATGATAGTGTGAGGCACTAAAAGAGATGGTTTGGGCATGGGGAGCTGTCTTCAAGAGCATATAACTGTGTAGTCACTTAGAAAGGTCCCATGCATGTTTTAATGTTTTGCTGATACCATCACAAAAATCTACATTTGCCTTTTGCACTAAGCTCTGTAATTATATGGCTGAAGGTCAGGGATGTGTAGAAGTTTGGGTAATATAAACCTGTCTGTGGATAAGAGTAACCATGATGCTCTGGGAAACCTGAATTTCTGGTTGTGTTTAAAGAACACAGAGTTATAATTCCCAGTGAGATTAGTACTGGTGGTCTTTGGGGGAACAGTGATTCATCAGTCCTAGTTAGAGCTTCCTCAAGGGCAATGAGGAGGTGCTGGGAGAAGGGAGGTCTGGAGAAAGGCAGTGTTCTGGGAGCACTCATTCTCTGGATCAGGAGTGGGGAAGCCCGACTTGGAGTATATGGAGCCCCACTGGAGTTCAAGGCTTGTGGTGCTCACTGGCTTCCTTTCTAGACTGGGGGCCAAAAAGTGGTGCAGGATTAAAGGGATCTTTCTGGACCTCCCTTGACTACTGCTGCAGGCATGGTATATGTGGAAGAGAAGTGAGGTGGTCTTATCACTGATTCATGTAGCCAATGAAACATTTCAATGTTGTAAAATATGTTAGGCTTTTGCTTTCTGCTTCCTGAATATGATGTCTGACTTAAAAACCCTTCTTCCACCTCCCTCCTAAAACTTCACAGTCTCTTTAGTTCTTCTAAATTTTTTTAGTTTTTATTTTTTGCCCTTAATGTATCTGAAATTTTTATTCATGATGCATAATAGGAATCTAACTTTTTTCAAAGAAGATTTCCTGTATCATATCCTATATAGACATGGGTCCATTTTTAGATGTTCCATTCTGTTCCACTGATCCGTTTTCATTTATGTCCGCAACTTAATCACATTGCTTACACAATTACATCTTTAGAACGTATCTCGATAGAATTGTTTTCTTGACTCTTCTTACTCATTTCTTCTTCTAGGTGAATTTTAAAATCAAGTTTGTCAAATAGCATAAATAATTTTACTGATTTGCATTGAATCAAACGGATAAGTTATTTTAAGAGTAATTAGCATGATTACAATATGGACTCCTTCCACTCAGGAATATGGCATATAATTTGTGTATTTATACTTTTATAAAAATTATACAATTTTATAGAAATTATGAATCTGCAATCCTAAATTCTATCCACCTATCCACAATAATTTCTTTGTTTTACCAATAAATCAATTTTTTTGTATATTTTGTACCTTTTATGGTCTCATTGGCATCTCCATTTTCACAGACATGTGTTTTTCAAGAAAATTTTCCAAGAGACAGTTAAAACACAAGGAGTTGAGAGTTTGAGATATTTAAAACTTCATATTCAGAAAATTTCTAAATACCAGGAGCTTAAGTTCATTTATTAAATCTATGTTGTTAAATTGAATTATTTTTTTTTCTTAAGGGCTATAGAAAATATTTGTAAAGTTTTGCCGTAGACCCTGAAAATGTCCACATCAATATCTGCTCTATAACAAGATAGCTAAAATACAAAGCTATATGAAATTAAATGCCAGGCATCATTGCAAATCACTATACAGTTGGAAAAGCACTTCATATAGATCACATTTTTTTCTTTAGAAAACTAAAACTTTCAGCAGTACCAATCTTGTTAAATATGGATATTCAGAAAGAAGAAAACAATTTTTATTCAACCGGTTCACATATTCCACTTTCCAAGGCTAATCACAGCATACAATTAATAATACAGTATTCCCTTCAAATTGCATCCTGGGAAGTGTTTTCACTTACGTTTAATGAAAAACACTTGGAAGCAACTGAGCACAGTGCAGAAGTGGTTAGTCATTATCCTTGTTTATGAATTAGCATGAGTTTAAAGAGTAGTTGATGCTGACGGCTAAACTTTTAAATTTCTTTTTCATCAGCATTTTTCATCAAAGTTGAAACCAAAAGATCGACAATGTCATAGATCTAAAGTTAGCCTGCAAAAGGAGCTAGAAACAGAGCTCTGGAATCAGCAAGGGTGGAACAGAGAGTATGGTGAAAATCTGTAGCCCAGCAGGTGGCAATAGAGTCTCTGCTCTTCCTCCCATCCAGGCTTTGAAGATGCCCACACCCGCTTCTTAACCCATCATTAAGGCAAGCATAATTTTGATTTTCTATGGTCCCCTTGTTCTCATGGAAATTAGGATAGGGAGGAGTCAGAGTGGAGTGGGAAGAATGAAAACTTACACACAAAATCAGAGCCCTTAAGAAGTTCTTTTTCTTCCAAAGTCACTGAAAACTCCTATTCATAAGGAACATGTATGTTTCAGTAACCTCTGTACATATTAACCATTGAGACGATTTTTTTAGTTGGGAAAGGACAATAAAATTTTAGTCATCAATGGCTTTCAGTTTAATGGTAAGGCTCTTGGCAGACAATTTGGTATGACTTATTATTCAAAGGGAGCTCAATGAAATCTTTCAACTATTAATGACTGTTATGAAAAGTAATAAAATAAAATAAAATAAACCCCAAATATTTTCATGCAGGGCTGTTACTCAAAGGAAACTTCTATAATAGGACATATTATCGTCTCTATATCATACCAAAGTAAAAGAAGACATTGCTCTACAGGATGTTTGTCAATGATCTTTCCCAGAAGGAGATAGGCATTTCTGTTAGGGAGTTTTTGGTTTGTTTATGAGTATAGTTGGTGAAAATAGAATAGAATTTGGAGCTTACATCTTGAATTAAAAATGGTATCTCCACCAATTATTACCCAGGGGATCTTGAGTAAATGACTCATTCTTTTTGTTCCTCCATTTCTTTATCTATAAAAATGTTATAATTTACCTCATTGTGTTATAATAAATATAATGCACTTCAAACGGTATTTTCACTTAGAAGTACTCAACAGATATTGGCTATTATGGCAAAGACAATTAGTGCTCATGGCTTCCCTCTAGTTTTACATTTCCCAAGTTCCCTTGCAGTTAGTTGAAGGCCATATGTTTATTTATAGCCAATAAACTGGAGTAGAGGACTG
The DNA here is from genome assembly GCF_047511675.1 of Marmota flaviventris. Classification (NCBI taxonomy): domain Eukaryota; kingdom Metazoa; phylum Chordata; class Mammalia; order Rodentia; family Sciuridae; genus Marmota; species Marmota flaviventris. Next base: position 248,183 of record NW_027287681.1, on the reverse strand, counting down.
AGTTAAGAACCAGTGTGCCGTTGACTCTCTCCCTAGTAAAGAGAACTTGGAGGCCACACGTTTCAAAGGGTTTAGTTTCAAGAAGGAGGAGAGGCACCAAACCCATGTCTGGGTACAATGAGTCTGGCAAATTTTTGTTTTGTTAAGTCACTGAGGTTTCAGGGCTACTCAATTACCATAATACCACAATATAGCTTTATTATGTAAGGAAGATAAAAACATTTTTAACTACTTGAGTTTCTTTCTTTCTTCCTTTTATTTTTATTTTTTATATTTTTGGTAGTACTGGGAATTGAACCCAGGAGTGCTATACCACTGAGCTACATCCTTAGCCCTTATTTTTTATTTTGATACAGGGTCTCACTAAGTTGCTGGGGCTGTCCTTGAACTTTTGATTCTCCTAACTTAGTACCCCATATAGTTGGGATTACAGGCATGTACTAACATGTCCAGCTATTTGAGATTCTTTCTAAGCATTGTTATTTCTGGATAAGGACAAATAAAACATCGAGCTAAAGTGAGTAACAAACTAGCTTCTAGTTCTTAGTAACCACAATGTAATCTCCTTTGAAAGTAGAGCCTTCATTGTATTTATCATTGAAACCTCAGTATGTAGAATTATTCTTGGCACAAAGTAAGTGTTTGAACACATATGTTTTTGTGAAGGTATTGTGCATTTCCAATATTCATAGCACTTTGCATATATTGTAGAGTACACAATAAATCAAAACCATGGTCTTTGTCCTCAAGAAGTACACTATCCGAAATGAGAAGACAGACACTCCTGTTTCTTCATTTGCCTATTCTAGCGCTCAAGCACACAAAACAATGACATCACTGCTTCAACTAAGAGATAATACATATATTTATTTTTATTTTTAAAATTAAAGCATTATAGTTATATGTAGAAGTTAGATTCATTTTGACAAAATCATGCATACATGGAATTTGATTTGTTCCATTTTAGTCCCTGTCCCCTGCCCTTTCCCTTCACTCCTCCCTCCTCCTATTCTCCTTCCTAAAGAAACTGTACTTAAATATTAATTATGCCACAGACTGAAGGCACATTCAGAAAGCAGAGTGCTCAGAGAGGGCTGCAAACAACTCAGATATTGAAAAGAGATAATATCTCAATAGATTAGAAAAAGAGAGAGACCTAGGTTAGTAGGTTAGATGGAGATGTTAGTAAAATAGTTATAATAAAGACTCAGGTTTCTAAATATGAAATCATGAACATTCATAATACAGGACCCAACTTAAAGAAGTAAGTATTGGAGAGGAAAACCAAAAAAAAAAAAAAAAAATAGATGGTGGATGTCCTCATATGTCACCCCAAACCCTCTTTCGGGTCTAAAACACTCATCCCCCAACTGCTGAAGTTGGTACTGTTGAAGTCTGTCATCTGAGACTGCTCCAGAAATTGCCCTCAACTAAAGAGAGCCACAAGGGCCAAGATCTTATTGCTACTCAGTGGTCTGCCATATGCAATGATTAATTTATGCTAAGGTACAAAAGCTAAGAGCCCTCTTGCCCCAATGGAGAGATGATTCTATAGGTCAGTCCCACCTTCCAGCTTCAGGGGTTCTTCGTGCATCATCAGAGGTCTCCTTACCGTCTCAAAGTCTAACATCTCTCTGCCATTCCTGCTTCTATTTCTTCCCCACATGTGTGGATTTTCAAAGCAGACTCAATACTACATGCAAATCTCTATCTCAAAATCTGCTCAGAGAGTAAGTATAAGGCAAACCTACGTAGGATCACAAAAACCAGGGAGAGTTTATAGTTGTCAGAGTAGGAAACAAAAGAGAGTTACTAATGATTCTGAAAAGGGGGAAGAATTTGTTCTGGTAATGGAGTGAAGAGTAGATAAAGGCAAAAATCCTACAATTGCAGAGGCAGAAATCACTTTGGGGAGTTCTGCTAGATGTCTATGGAGTGCTTCAGTGCAGTTCCACTGTCTAGCCCCCCAAATGTTTGCCTGAAATGTGTCTCTTATTTCAAAGTCCATTTAGGATTCTGAGCTATAAGTATAATTAATAAGCAAAAGAGAGCAGAATTCCTTCCTTGGTTTTAATACAAGTAGGATCATGTGACTATTGATGATTTTGAGGAGTGAATGGAGTTAACTCCAGGTTTTGTGAAAAAAGTCTGAGCATTTTGTGACCTTTCACAATAAATACAAAATCAGGATCATGAAAGAAGGAGCTATTGAAAGGAAGAACTCATCCTTACATGAAGAGCAGGCTATGACTGTCTCAATCTTACTGGTCAGTTCTTAGCATTCAATGGTGGTATTAGTGCATAATTTAACACCAGTTGACAAGAGTATTATATATATATATTATATATATATAATATTATATAACTATAATAGTCTCTCTCTATATATATATAGATATATAGATATCTATATCTATCTATCTATATATATATATATATAGAGAGAGAGAGAGTGAGAGAAAGAGAGAAAGAGAGAGAGAAGCAGAAGCCATGGTAGTTAACCAAAAGTAGCTAAGTAGACATGAGCAACTATGGAGAATATTGATCACAGAATATTTTGATTCTTTGATGTGGTAACTCTTCAAGACACAACTTACATAACGTTTAGAATCTTTTCTCTAGACTAATAAGAAAACATTTCTGTCCTCAACTGTCTTTTGATTTCTTATATATTGTACTCAAAGTGGTTCTAGTGACACTGGACATACCAGGACATCATGTCTTAAATGTCAATTTCTATTATGATGACGCTCGTTTATCAGAAACTACATGCGAATCTAATAAATATTACTAATGGGGTCTTGGAAAATGATTATGTTGGCTGGAACTGTTTTAGAAATATTGATTTAAATTTTAAATAAAATTTTTTTTGGGGGGGAGAAAGGTGAATCTTTCAAAATGTTTTTATAATGGGGCAATTAGTTCAAGTGAGCTTGACATGCTACATCCATGATCCCAGGCCAATGGAGCAGATGTATTGTGTAAATGTGGGATTTGTTTATTCAAAGGAAAGAACAAAGGTAGTACATCCTAAGGCAGGATGTGTTCAATAAATGCTTTTGACACTAATAAGCCCAGTAGGATGTGAATTATCTGCCTTCTAAGTTCAGTCATCAAGCATCTCCCAGAGCTCTCTCTGTGTCAAGCACCGCAAGGGGGTGTATTCAGCAAATTTATGAAGAATTAGAACTGGTAAGTCTCTCTATATTCAGAAAGATAAAGGAAAAGGTAGACAAGCAAAGGGGTAATAAGACTAATGCTTATAATTGTGCAAATTAGAACATTCTGGACTGAGTGGCCACTGAGAAAAATGCTGCTTGGAAAATTTTCCTAGTGTATCCCAGGTTTTATCAGCCAAATCAGGCTGATAATTCACATCATTCTGGCAGCAGAAGCCCAGTGAGACATTATGGGGTGGTTAGAAGAGTCTGTCCCAGATTCGGCTTCCTGAGTTTACATCCCATATCTATTGTTTCAACTATGGGACTTCCATCTTAATTAGCTTCTTCAATCTCTGCCCCTCAGTTTCTACATTTGTCCAATGAGGTTTATGATAGTACCTCGTGGAACTGTTGCTAGAAATTAGTGAAAGAATTCATGGAGACTGCTATGCATATGCCTAGCACTTTGTAGAAGTCCTTGAGTGTATTTGCATATTCTATATGGCAGTAGTAATACCATAGGGAGGAATATCACTGGGGAAGTTAAAGGGCACATGTCCTTGGGATGTACTCCTTACAAAAGAGCCCATCCCCCACCAAGGTCCCCAGGGAATGAGAATGGAAAGGTCACCTAGCATGAACAGCATGAGGGACAAAGCTGGGACACATTTTCTCTGGAGTCGTCCATCTCACTGCAGACATCCACACTGGCATGTAATTTCTTTTCTCTTAAGTTTATAGTTACAGAGTGTCTTAGCATCTGATAGACTGCAGGAACCTTCTGTAGAGACTTAAATAAATTTCTCAATTTTTGCTTAATAAGAATAATTCACTCTATGTGCCAAGTCTGCATAAATAGTTTCTGACAGATGAAACAGTTTGTAAATCCTCAAGAGCTTTATATCATTCCTCAAAAAAAAAAAAAAACCCTTTCAGCTTACTAAATGTGTACCCCAAGGGCCTGTTGTATGGGTAGGATCCTCAGTCTAAGTAAAGGCAGGTGATGATTTTTTAAAGAACAATCCTACCCCAAACCTCGAAATGCTGCTCACTTTTAGCATAATTGTATTAGCAAGAACATGAGTGAGTCACATTCATGGAACTTCCACATCGGCACTGCTGGGTCCTTGTACGACAGATGACAAATGGCTTTTCTTCTTTTTCCTTTGCCCTTGCAACCCCTGACATATCTGAACTCTTGCTCCTGAGTTTTCTCTGGCATTTGAGGATAACAAACTATCTGCATATTAAGCAGAGATTAAGTAGACTTTGAAAGGTTATTTTGGCTTTTATAAGCTCTAAATAAGAATAAATGAAAATAAAGAGAAGTAATTTAGCTTGTCCCAAGTGACAATATATTCTGACAGGAGAAAGGAATGGGATATTTGGAGTTTTTTTCATCCCTGTTTTCTGCATCGATCTCTAACTTCCATTAGACACACCAAAGCGGGGTGATGGGAAGGGGTATTCACCCTGCACTCTCTTAGCTAGACACTTGGCTTTCTACCCTTTCACTCACCTGATTTCATCCCCTGACAGTAGCATGTGTATGAGCCATGTGGAAAGTGGAGGATTTCTTTATGTATATCTGCATACATCTGTGTGCATCAATTATCTTAACAAAGCCCCTTGAGAACAACTTTGCAGAGACATGACGTTGGGGGACAAGACTTCTCGTGCCTCATGTTTCCGCACATCTTACAAAAGACATACAGATGGACCTTTTTCTCTGGGCCATATTTTTAAGGATGTTTATATAGTGAACTGCCTTAGAAGATGTTGTGCCACTCTAGAACAAAGGGTCAGAATGCTTTCTGCTGGCCCTGGCCCAGGGCTGGGGAGCCTGCGGAGGCTGCTTCTTGGAGCCTGCTCTTATCAGAGCATACACCGAGCACGGAGCGGCCGAGTTCCGGCTCCCGGAACTGCCATGGCCCAGGGCTAGGAGCCCGCGGAAATTGCTTCTCGGTCCGGGTCCTGCTGATGGCCAGTCAGGACTCACCCATTGCTTTGGTTGCCCGGCAAGGGGAACGAAATGCTGCCATTCACATAGGATACCAACATGGCAGAGATCTGATGTCATCAGAAAGCGGTGGAGGAGAGAACTTCATCAATACCAGCGGCGACAGAAACAGTTGGTCTCCTGGTAGGGGGGGTGAGGCACAGACACCCGAGTCTCTCTCGATTTGTCGTCGAGCCAGAGAAGAGGAGCCGGGCCGCCGCCAGCGCCCGGAGCAGGCCCAGCGGCTCGCCGGCGTGGTGACCGCGTGACCCCAATTGGAGAGGGGGCGGAGCGGAGCCGCCACCCGCGCCAGCAAGGTGGGCAGACCCGCGACCCAGTGGTACACGGGCATGGTAGGAGGGGCAGGGCAGAGCCGCCGCCCGTGCTTGCAAGGTAAGCAGACCTGTGACAGACTGGCAGGTCAGGCCCAGCGGCCTGCCAGCGTGGTACACACGTCACCCCAACTGGAGTAGGGGCAGAGCAGATCCTTCGCCCACGCCCGGATCAGGCCCTGCCAGTGTGGTGGTCACGTGACCCCAATTGGAGTGGGGGCGGAGCGGAACCGCCACCCGTGCCCGCAGGGTGAGCAGACCTGTGACCAACTTGCAGATCAGGCCCAGCGGTCCGCAGGCGTGGTAGGAGGGGCAGGGCAGAGCCGCCGCCCACGCCTGCAAGGTAGGCAGACCTGCGACAGACCGGCGGATCAGGCCCAGGAGCCTGCCGGCGTGGTACACACATCACCCTAATTGGAGTAGGGGCAGAGCAGAGTCGCCGCCCGTGTCAGGAACAGGCCCAGTGACCTGCCGGCGGGGTAGTCACGACACCCCAATTGGAGTAGGGGCAGAGCAGAGCCACCACCCGTGCCCGAAAGGTGGGCAGATCTGCGAACGACCAGCGGGACAGGCCCAGTGGCCTGCTGGTACGACAGACACGTCACCCCATTTGGAGTAGGGGCAGAGTAGAGCTGCCGCCCACGCCTGCAGGGTAGGCAAACCTGCAACCAACCTGCAGATCAGGCCCGGTGGCCTGCCGGCGTGGTACACTCGTCACCCCAATTGGAGTAGGGGCAGAACAGAGCCGCCGCCAGCGCCCAGAACAGGCCCAGTGACCTGCCGGTGTGGTAGTCACAACACCCCAATTGGAATAAGGAGAGAGCAGAGCCGCCGCCCGCGCCTGCAGGACAGAAATGCAAGCAGTATGAAAAGACAAGGAAAGAAAGGACCACAAGCAATGCAGGTCAACGCAATTTTAGAAGAGGTAACAGCTGCAGCAGATGGAATGTCAGATAAAGAATTCAGGATATACATGCTTCAGATGATCTGGAGTATCAAGGAAGACATTAGACAGCAAAATCAGACAATGAAAGATCACTTCGACAATGAATTACACAAACAAATCCAGGAAGCAAAGGATCAACTATACAGGGAGATAGAGGTTATAAAAAACAAAGAAACAGATATCCTAGAAATGCAGGAAGCAATAAACCAACTTAAAAACTCAAGGGAGAATACTCCCAGCAGAGTAGAACACTTAGAAGATAGAACATCAGACAATGAAGGCAAAGTATTTCAACTGGAAAAGAACATAGACAGCTCAGCAAGACTGTTAAGAAACCATGAGCAGAACATCCAAGAAATATGGGATAACATAAAGAGACCAAACTTAAGAGTCATTGGGATACAGGAAGGTATAGAGCTCCAAACCAAAGGAATGAGCAATCTATTCAATGAAATAATACGAGAAAACTTCCAAGACTTGAAGAATGAGACAGAATCCCAAATCCTAGAAGCCTACAGGATGCCGAATGTGCAAAATCATAAGAGATCCACACCTAGACATTATAATGAAGATGCCCAACATACAGAATAAGGAGAGAATTTTAAAAGCTACAAGAGAAAGGAAGCAGATTACATTTAGGGGTAAGCCAATCAGGATAACAGCTGATCTTTCAACACAGACTCTGAAAGCTAGAAGATCCTGGAATAACATATTTCAAACACTGAAAGAAAATGGGTTCCAACCAAGAATTGTGTATCCAGCGAAATTAAGCTTCAGGATGGAAGATGAAATTAAAACCTTCCACGATAAACAAAAGTTAAAAGAATTCGCAGCTAGAAAACCATCTCTTCAAAACATCCTCGCCAAAACATTACAGGAAGAGGAAATGGAAAATAACAATGAAAACCAACAGTGGGAGGTAGGACAGTAAAAGGGGGTAAAATAATCAAAGAGGAAAACAAACCATGTTTAGTAACAGAAATAAAAAAATATGGCTGGAAGAACAACCCATATCTCAATAATAACCCTAAATGTTAATAGCTTAAACTCACCAATTAAGAGACACAGGCTAGTAGAATGGATCACAAAACAAGACCCAACAATATGCTGCCTACAGGAGACGCATTTGATAGGAAAAGACATACATAGGCTGAAGGTGAAAGGTTGGGAAAAATCATATCACTCATATGGACTTCGGAAACAAGCAGGAGTGTCCATACTCATATCAAATAAAATAGATTTCAAGCCAAAGTTAATCAAAAGGGATAAAGAGGGACACTACATACTGCTTAAGGGAACCATACACCAACAAGACATAACAATCATAAATATTTATGCCCCAAACAATGGTGCAGCTATGTTCGTCAAACAAACTCTTCTCAAGTTCAAGAGTCTAATAGACCACCATACAATAATCATGGGAGACTTCAACACACCTCTCTCGCCACTGGACAGATCTTCCAAACAAAAGTTGAATAAGGAAACTATAGAACTCAATAACACAATTAATAACCTAGACTTAATTGACATATATAGAATATACCACCCAACATCAAGCAGTTACACTTTTTTCTCAGCAGCACATGGATCCTTCTCAAAAATAGATCATATATTATGTCACAGGGCAACTCTTAGACAATATAAAGGAGTAGAGATAATACCATGCATCTTATCTGATCATAATGGAATGAAACTGAAAATCAATGATAAAAGAAGGAAGGAAAAAGCATATATCACTTGGAGAATGAACAATAGGTTACTGAATGATCAATGGGTTATAGAAGACATCAAGGAGGAAATTAAAAAATTCTTAGAGATAAATGAAAACACAGACACAACATATCGGAATCTATGGGACACATTGAAAGCAGTTCTAAGAGGAAAATTCATTGCTTGGAGTTCATTCCTTAAAAAAAGAAAAAACCAACAAATAAATGATCTCATACTTCATCTCAAAATCCTTGAAAAAGAAGAGCAAAACAACAGCAAAAGAAGTAGAAGGCAAGAAATAATTAAAATCAGAGCTGAAATTAATGAAATCGAAACAAAAGAAACAATTGAAAAAAATGACAAAACTAAAAGTTGGTTCTTTGAAAAAATAAACAAAATTGACAGACCCTTAGCCATGCTAGCGAAGAGAAGAAGAGAGAGAACTCAAATTACTAGCATACGGGATGAAAAAGGCAATATCACAACAGACACTTCAGAAATACAGAAGATAATCAAAAACTATTTTGAATCCTTATACTCCAATAAATTAGAAGATAGTGAAGGCATAGATAAATTTCTTAAGTCATATGATCTGCCCAGATTGAGTCAGGAGGATATAGACAACCTAAACAGACCAATATCAATTGAGGAAATAGAAGAAACCATCAAAAGACTACCAACTAAGAAAAGCCCAGGACCGGATGGGTATACAGCAGAGTTTTACAAAACCTTTAAAGAAGAACTAATACCAATACTTTTCAAGCTACTTCAGGAAATAGAAAAAGAAGGAGAACTTCCAAATTCATTCTATGAGGCCAACATCACCCTGATACCTAAACCAGACAAAGACACTTCAAAGAAAGAAAACTACAGACCAATATCTCTAATGAACCTAGATGCAAAAATCCTCAATAAAATTCTGGCGAATCGGATACAAAAACATATCAAAAAAATTGTGCACCATGATCAAGTAGGATTCATCCCTGGGATGCAAGGCTGGTTCAATATACGGAAATCAATAAATGTTATTCACCACATCAATAGACTTAAAAATAAGAACCATATGATCATCTCGATAGATGCGGAAAAAGCATTCGACAAAGTACAGCATCCCTTTATGTTCAAAACTCTAGAAAAACTAGGGATAACAGGAACATACCTCAATATTGTAAAAGCAATCTATGCTAAGCCTCAGGCTAGCATCATTCTGAATGGAGAAAAACTGAAGGCATTCCCTCTAAAATCTGGAACAAGACAGGGATGCCCTCTCTCTCCTCTTCTGTTCAACATAGTTCTTCAAACACTGGCCAGAGCAATTAGACAGACGAAAGAAATTAAAGGCATAAAAATAGGAAAAGAAGAACTTAAATTATCACTATTTGCAGATGATATGATTCTATACCTAGCAAACCCAAAAGGGTCTACAAAGAAACTATTAGAGCTAATAAATGAATTCAGCAAAGTGGCAGGATATAAAATCAACACGCATAAATCAAAGGCATTCCTGTATATCAGCGACAAATCCTCTGAAATGGAAATGAGGACAACCACTCCATTCACAATATCTTCAAAAAAAATAAAATACTTGGGAATCAACCTAAAAAAAGAGGTGAAAGACTTATACAATGAAAGCTACAGAACCCTAAAGAGAGAAAGAGAAGAAGATCTTAGAAGATGGAAAAATATACCCTGTTCATGGATAGGCAGAACTAACATCATCAAAATGGCGATATTACCAAAAGTTCTCTATAGGTTTAATGCAATGCCAATCAAAATCCCAACGGCATTTCTTGTAGAAATAGAGAAAGCAATCATGAAATTCATATGGAAAAATAAACGACCCAGAATAGCAAAAACAATGCTAAGCAGGAAGTGTGAATCAGGCGGTATAGCGATACCAGACTTCAAACTATACTACAGAGCAATAGTAACAAAAACAGCATGGTACTGGTACCAAAACAGGCGGGTGGACCAATGGTACAGAATAGAGGACACAGAAACCAATCCACAAAACTACAACTTTCTTATATTTGATAAAGGGGCTAAAAGCATGCAATGGAGGAAGGATAGCATCTTCAACAAATGGTGCTGGGAAAACTGGAAATCCATATGCAACAAAATGAAACTGAATCCCTTTCTCTCGCCATGCACAAAAGTGAATTCAAAATGGATCAAGGAGCTTGATATCAAATCAGAGACACGCCATCTGATAGAAGAAAAAGTTGGCTACAATCTACATACTGTGGGGTCGGGCTCCAAATTCCTCAATAGGACACCCATAGCACAAAAGTTAATAACTAGAATCAACAAATGGGACTTACTCAAACTAAAAAGTTTTTTCTCAGCAAAAGAAACAATAAGAGAGGTAAATAGGGAGTCTACACCCTGGGAACAAATCTTTACTCCTCACACTTCAGATAGAGCCCTAATATCCAGAGTATACAAAGAACTCAAAAAATTAGACAATAAGAGAACAAACAACCCAATCAACAAATGGGCCAAGGACCTGAACAGACACTTCTCAGAGGAGGACATATAGTCAATCAACAAGTACATGAAAAAATGCTCACCATCTCTAGCAGTCAGAGAAATGCAAATCAAAACCACCCTAAGATACCATCTCACTCCAGTAAGATTGGCAGCCATTATGAAGTCAAACAACAACAAGTGCTGGCGAGGATGTGGGGAAAAGGGTACACTTGTACATTGCTGGTGGGACTGCAAATTGGTGCAGCCAATTTGGAAAGCAGTATGGAGATTTCTTGGAAAGCTGGGAATGGAGCCACCATTTGACCCAGCTATTCCCCTTCTCAGTCTATTCCCTAAAGACCTAAAAAGAGCATGCTACAGGGACACTGCTACATCGATGTTCATAGCAGCACAATTCACAATAGCAAGACTGTGGAACCAACCTAGATGCCCTTCAATAGACGAATAGATAAAAAATTTGTGGCATTTATACACAATGGAGTATTACTCTGCATTAAAAAATGACAAAATCATAGAATTTGCAGGGAAATGGATGGCATTAGAGCAGATTATGCTAAGTGAAGCTAGCCAATCCCTAAAAAACAAATGCCAAATATCTTCTTTGATATAAGGAGAGTAACTAAGAACATATTAGGGACGAAGAGCATGGGAAGAAGATTAACATTTAACAGGGATGAGAGGTGGGAGGGAAAGGGAGAGAGAAGGGAAATTGCATGGAAATGGAAGGAGACCCTCAGGGTTATACAGTGGAGGGGGTAGAGAGAGAGGAGGGGAGGGGAGGGGAGAAGTGGGGAAGGGGGATGGTGGAGGATGGGAAAGGCAGCGGAGCACAACAGACACTAGTATGGCAATATGTAAATCAATGGATGTGTAACTGATGTGATTCTGCAATCTGTGTATGGGGTGAAGGTGGGAGTTCATAACCCACTTGAATCAAAGTGTGGAATATGATATGTCAAGAAATTTGTAATGTTTTGAACAACCGACAATAAAAAATTAAAAAAAAAAAAGAATGCTTTCTGCTCTTACAAGAATTAGTTTGCCTGAGCTTGGAATTCCTGTCCTATATCTACTCACTATGAGTGCAGCAGTATTATAGTTAAATTGACCTAGAAGAACTGGAGCTCAGGGACCAGCATAGAAATGACATTATTTCTAATTCTGTTGTTATATACTGTTTACATCTGATCAGGATTCTTGTATCTTCTTCCAGTTGCTATGAAACTGTGGCAATCTAATTTTATAAGTTAAAATCTTAGACCTTTTCCAGTTTTTGACACATAGTTCCAAATTTAACCACGATTTGACCCAGCTATCCCACTCCTTGGTTTATACCCAAAGTACTTTAAATCGCATACTATAGTGACGTAGCCACATCAATGTTTATAGCAGCTCAATTCACAAGAGGTAGACTATGGACCAACCTAGGTGTCCCTCAATAGTTGAATGGATAAAGAAAATGTGATATATATACTCAATGGAATATTACTAAGCTTTAAAGAAGAGTAAAATTATGGCATTTGCCAGTAAATGGTTGGAGTTGGAGAATATCATGCTAAGTGAAATAAAAAAAAAAAACAAAGGCTGAATGTTTTCTCTAATATGCAGATACTAATTCACAATAAGGTGGGAGGCACTAGGGAAGAATAGCATTATTTTAGATTAGGGGGAGGGAAGTGGAGGGAATGTGGGGAAGGAAAGATAGTAGAATGAAACAGACATTATTACTGTATGTATATATGTGACTATGTGATCAATATGATTTTGCAACATGTACACTCAGAAAAAAATGAGAAATTATATCCCATCTATGTATGATATACCAAAGTGCATAAATGCATTCTACTGTCATACACAACTAATTAAAACAAATAAAAAATTTTAAAAATACATGATTAAAAAAAAATCCTAAAATATCTTCTAATGTAAAAAACAAAAAACAAAAAAAACCCTGACAAACATTCATAATGTATTGAGCAGAACGAAGCTCTTGACTGCTCAACATGTCGCACTGCTTTCTCAAATTCTTAGACATTCATCCTGATATGAGTGTGTAACAGCAGCTGGAACTCAATCAGCACATCCCTCCCACAAATCCTTATTTCTGGAAACTTCTTAAAAGCTGGGGAAAAAAAGGACTGTGGCTATAGCTTAGTGGTAGAGTGCTTGCCTTGCAGGTGTGAAGCACTGGGTTAGATCCTCTGCACCACATAAAAATAAATAAATAAATAAAGATATTGTGTCCATCTACAACTGAAAAAAAAAAAAAGCTGACAAAAAAGCATTCAACCCTAAACCACTTTCTAAATGATGTTATCTTGAACCAAGGATTAAAGCCCCATAAATGGCTAGCACAGTTTGTGTTTAGCCAGAATGTGAAGGGGGTTAATGCTCCCACTATACAGATTGGCTGGTCATTTGGACTCATTGATTTATTTAAGTCCATTTATACATTAACTTTTTAAAACATTTTTTCATAGAAGTGAATAAAACAGTCATAGCTCTTACCTTCAGAGAACTTATCCACTCATGGGAAGGAAAATATTTTTAAAAATTATGGGGGATTTTTTTCTTCTCAAATATCAGAAGTAGCATTGGTTAGCATATAACTACATTCCAGAACTCCTTCTTCCCTTTGATCTAGCAGGTAAACAAGAAATAACTAAAGTGTAGATTTTTAAAGCAATTTACCCAATTAAAAACATTTCCCCTGATTAAAGTAGATTTTTAGATGGTTTTGTGAAATTCTCTTTATAAAAAGAAACCATTGCTCTACTGAGAATCTTTGAGGAGAAGTTAAAGTTTGTCAGGCTCTTAATTGAGAATTAGAAGCTGGAGGGGTCTGAGAAAAAGAGGAGGCATTCTTCATTTCTCACAATGGCAAGTAGCTGCAAGGCACTCCTGTAATCCCAGAGGCTTGAGAGGCTGAGGCAGGAGGGTTGCAAGTTTAAAGCCAGCCTCAGCGAAAGTGAGGCCCTAAGCAACTCACTGAGACCCTGTCTCTAAATAAAATACAAAATAGGGCTGGGGATGTGGCTCAGTGGTTGAGTACCTCTGAGTTCAGTCCCGGGTACCCACCCCCCAAAAATAAAAACCAGCAAAGTAGACTTGAGACCTGAAATAATTTTCTTACCTTTCCCAGTATTGTTTTGTACTACATTTAGGTGAGTACTTCATGTAATAATAAGCACTTAATCTGTTAAGAATTAAAATAAGCCCATGGAAATAAAAGTGGGAAAAAAAACACACACACACACGTGTAAAATACAGTTTTTTGCAAACCTTCTAAATACAAATTTCAGAAAAGCAAAAAATTATGAAAATTTCCAGGCAATTCAGCTTTACTCAATTCACAGGGTATGATTTGAGCAGAAAAATTACAAAAACACAGAGTCATTATTCTGGAGCTATAGGAAATATTTGCTCATCATATCTTGTCTCTTTTCCTTTCTCTCCTGTGTGCATGTGAAGTAATGTATATTTATTCCCTCAAATTTCTAAATAATTCAACTATTCATGTTTAGATTATTTCAAATTATGCAGACAATTTATCAAAATCTGTACTTTTGCCTATAATTGGCAATGCTTAGTCATAAAATATGAATAATAAAGGCTATTTTTTAAGTGGAAATGAAGAAAGGATGGAATAGGGAGGGATTTGTTTTTGATTTTTTCAAAAGGTATTATTATGTTCATCCAGATTAAAGGAATCTAATCCAATTGAAATCCTTCTTTTAAGGTGGTGCCAGAAAGGCATTTGCTTTACTTTGTAGTAATGCTAGGACTTGAAATAACTTACCTAGTAATTAGTTACTTCATGGGAAAGAAAAATCTCATTTGTGTTTGCATTACTAAAAATGAAGACAAAGAAGCCCTGATGTGGTAGACCAGTTCTCTTCCTCTGTCAGTGGCGGTAGATGTTTATCTGTTTCTGCCTGAACGCTGCATGTGTATCTGGATGAATCTGAGGCCTTCTGCCAAGGCATACAGAACTGATCCTGCTATCCAGTGAGCCACATTGCTCCCAGCTATTGCTTCTGGCATGGTGACCCACTACATAGCTCATTTTGGACAGCAATTGTTCAGTGTGACTGTTTCTTGCTCCTGAAAGTCAATACATTACAAATAGGTGTAAGAGTTCTGATTTGTTAGATGAGTATCCTTCCTCTAACTCTCTAATTATTCTCTTCTTCAACCTTTAAACTTTTGCCACTTAGATCAAATAAAGGATTCAAAAGGCTATAATCTTTTCTTTTTCACTTCTCTATCACTGAGGAGGAGGAAACCCTGGACAAAGTATAAATGGTGTTAAATGCATTTTTGTGCAAGAAGTAAGCCTTTATTGATAATACTATCTGCATTTGGAAATATTCTGCATTTGGAAATATCCATATGTTGTTCAGTTTCTTTCTTCACATCCAACATGGGCTGTTTCTGGCATCTAGCAATAAAATCCGGGTGTTTTCCTGTAGGATTCTTGATGACTGCTAATATTTCATCTGAATTTCCTCTTGCAAAATAATGTAAGCAAATTTTCCATATTGTATTAATGAAGGAAATTCTCCCACTGGGTCCGAACCCATGTCACTTTGCCCAAACAGAGAACAGTTGTATTACATTCTGATGTCATTCTTATACTTGTCTATTAAATATGTACAAGAGTGGATCTAAGTCATTCTGCCTTGAGAATTTTGTATAGAGTGACCTATTTCCACTGAAATGGCAAGTAAAACTAAAGTAAGCATTTTCTTCTTTAGAGTGTTATCCTACATATGCAAAATTTTCTGCTCACAATTTGAAGCGCTGTGAAGCAGTGAGAGATTGTAGAGGCTCTGTCTTCATGTACGTTTTTAAGTGGTGTAGAATAGAGGCTCTTAATATTCTATATATTGCTCCGTGTCTTTTAGGGTCTTAAGTACAGAAACATTTGCCTTGTTATTGGACCGGCCACATCAGAGTCAGTCTGAGAACCTCAAAAAATAATATCGATTTGAAGGCACCAATCCCAGGGATTCAGATTCAGTCAGTCTGAGGCACAGCTTTGTTGTCAGTATCATTTGCAAGTTTTTCACTTGATCTTAAGATATGCCATGTTTCGGTAAACAGCTTTAAATCCATAAGAAACTTTAGTTACTTTTTCCTATAATGCACTTCATGAAAACATAAGGAAATAAGATAATGACACTGATCATGCTTAAATAAATATCCTAGTTTTTTTTTTTCTTCAAATAAAACATTGTGGTGGCAAGGCACTAGATTGTTAGGAATATCCAGCTCAGGCAAACTTACATAATATGTCAAAATATCTTTGCTACTCTCAGGCTGTCCCTTTGTCCATGGTTGCCTAGGTGCCTGTACTGGTCAAGATAAATTAGGTAATACTATGGAAACAGTTCCAAAATCTCAATAGCTTAATACAGCAAACTTTATTTACTACACATGCTATATTGGACTGTTGCTTTTCTCCACAGCATTTTCTCTGGGGCCTACGCTTACAGAGCAGCCTCTGTCTAGAACACTGCTGGTTACTGTGGTAGAGGGGCCAAGAAGACATGGTGAACCACACACAGGCTCTTAAGCTTCTGCCTAGAGAGGGTCACACAGCTGTGTCTGAATTCCATGGGCAAACATATATAATCCCTCCACAGGGAGGGATATAAAATATTTGAGAATGAGTACACCACATAATTCTCTTTAGAAAATTAATAATGCTGGTCTTAAACTTATAGAAAACAAGTTAATTTTTGGTTATGACCATGTTCCAGGCACACTGGGAATGCAGGGTATAAATGGAAAACACAAAATCCCTGAACTCTTGGGGCTTTCATTGAAGGGATGAAAGGGGAAAATAAAAATAGATAATTTTCTTAAACAAAACAGGATAGGGGAATAAGAGTAATAGGAATGTTATGAGCTCAGTTTAGACAGAGTACACAAAGAAGTATCTATGTTTAGGCACAGAATTTAAAGAAGAAAGTGAAGATCATTCACAGACATAGGGGAAAAGACTTTGAGACAGAGAAAGCAGTTATTAGCAAATGTCCTATGGCAAAAACATGTGTGGCTCAGCTGAGGAACTAGAAGAGGGTCAGAATATAAAAAGGGTGAGTTTGTAGAAGGAAGAAATGAGTCAGAAGATGTAACCAGGATACTAATTAGGTAGAACTGTGCAGACCATGATAAAGACCTTAAATTTTCATTCAAAGAGATGGGAAACAATTGGAGGATTTTGAGCTGGGAAGGAACATGATCCTAATTTCATTTTAAGGAAATCTTTCCACCTTCTGTTTGAATATAGACTCCTTAAAGAAAGAATAGTGGAAAAGGATGACCAGCCAAGAGACAAATGCAGTTCATTCAAAAGAAAGATGCTGGTGGCTTTGATTATGTCGATGGCAGTAGAAGTGGTGAGCAGTAGTCATTCTGAGGATATCCTGTTGATATAGAGCTGACTGGATTTACAGATGGGTTGGATGTCAGTTTCAAGAGAAGAGAAGAGACACAGAAAACTCCTTAGAGGTTGGCCTGAGCAACTGAGTGAATGGAAGTCCATTTACTGAGTTGAAATCATGGAGAAGAACTAGGGGAAGGTGAAAAGTTCATTTTCAGATAAGTTTAAGATGCCTGTTATACAACCAAGATTGGGTATATGAATATGGAGTACAGGGGAGAGTCTGGGACAGACTTAGGAATTGTGGAACCATAAGGTGAATGAGATCCTTTAGGAAATAAGTGGAAATAGAAATGAGAAAAAGTCTAGGATTGAGCCCAGTGAATCATCCCTTTGTATAACATTTCCATATTATATTCACTACCCATTCATAAGCCATTTAGTGTCTCCCTTATCAGTTCTTCATTGTTGTGATGAAAATAATGGACAAGAACAAATGAAATGAGGGAAAATTTTATTTGGGTTCGTGGTTTTAGAGGTTTAATTCATGGTTAGTCAGTTCCATTGCTCTGAGCCCAAGATGAGGCAGAACATCATGATGGAAGGACTTGGAAGAGTAACACTACTCACCTCATGGCAGACAAGAAGAAAAAGAAGGAGAAGGAGGGAGAGAAGAAGGAGGAAGAGAGGAAGGAGCTATAGGGAAGATGAGACTTCCAGGGTATGAACCCAATGATCCACCTCCTCCAGCCATGTCTCACCTGCCTACCCAGTTAGTCCACTCAAACTTGGATGTCCTGATTAGGTTACAGGTCTGATAATCTAATCATCTCACATCTGAACATTTCTGCATCAACACAGGAGCTTTTGGGGGACACTTTGTATCTAAACCACAACATCATGTATTTCAGTTATCAAACACTCTGTTATGATATTAGTAGTGCTTGTGATCAAGGGACCTTTATTTTACTTAACAATGCCCCAAAGCACAAAAGTAGAGATGCTGGAAATTTTATTACAACATATTCTTATAATTATCCTATTTTATTTTGTTTGTTGTTAATCTCTCACTTGCCTGATTTAAAAATTAAACTTTATCATCGGTGTGTTAGTATTGGAAAAACAGTATACATAGAGTTCAGTATTATTTGGGCTTCAGGTACCCAGTAGGTGTATTAGAACATAACCCCATAGATAAGAGAGAGCTATTGTCTATATACTCAGAAAATATATATTCTATTTTGTTTCTTCTAGCACTTGTCATTCATTTTATCTTAAGTTTACTTACTTATCAACATAAATTTTATTTTTAAAGTATTTTACTGTGGTAAACATTGATGAAAGAAAGAATACACAAACAAGTGGACTGGAGATTTAATATTGTTAAAATATCTATCCTACTCAAGATGGTCTACAATTTCAATGCTATCCTCATGGAATTTTTTTAAAGAAATAATATTATTTATATGGAATCACAACAAAAAAGCAAAACTAGAAGGATTAGACTTCCTAGTTTAAGTTATATTACAAAGCTACTGTAATAAAAACAGTTCAGTGGCGGCATAACATCAGACACATAGACCAAAGGGCTTATATAGACACTTCTCTAGAGAAGATGTAAAAATGGCCAACAGGCATAAAAAAAGTTCACCATCACTAATAATCAAAAACAGGTAATTTAAACCCTGATCAAAACCTTACATCTGTCAGGGTGACTGTTATAAAAAGAAGGATGGTGGAATATGATGGACATCAATATTCAAAGAACATGTATGAAGACACGAATTGGGTGTCAACCTACTTTATATACAAACAGAGATATGAAAAATTGTGGTATATATGTGTAATAAGAATTGTAATGCATTCTGCTGTCATGTATTTAAAAAAATAAAATCAATAAAAAATAAAATAAAATAAAACATGTAAAAAAATAAAAAGAAGATAGCAAGTGTTGATGAATATGTGGGGAAACTAGAACCCATCTACACTATTGATGGAAAGTTTAATGGAGAAGCTGCTATGGAAAACAACATGGAGATTACCAAAAAAATTAAAAATATAACTATCATATGATTCGGGAATACTGCTTTTAAGCATTATCCAAAACAGAAATCAGGATCTCGAAGAAATCTTAACATTCTAATACAGAAACAAAATAAATGTCCTTAGAGAAATGGATAAAGAAACATGGTAGGTACACATAATAGATTACTACTCAGCCTTTACAAAGAAGGAAATTCTGCAATATGCTTTAACATGGGTGAGTCTTGAGGACATCATGTCATTTGAAATGCAAGTCACAGAAAACAAATAATGCGTGATTCCACTTCTATTGAGATATTTAAAAATAGTCAAATTCATAGAATCAAATACTTTAACCCAGACTGCAAAGTTCAGGGATGGGGGAAGAAATGGGGAGTTACTAATCAATGGGCATAGTTTCAGTTAAGAAAGGGACTGGGGATGTGTCTCAAGTGGTAGTACGCTTGCCTAGCATTCAGGGGACTGGGTTCGATTCTCAGCACCACATAAAAATAAAAATATATTATGTCCACCTAAAACTAAAAAATAAATATTAAAAAAGAAGAAATTCTAGAGATCTCCTGTATATCATTGTGCCTGTAGTTGATAATATAGGACTGCACACTTAAAAATTTAAGAGGGTAGATCT
The DNA here is from genome assembly GCF_047511675.1 of Marmota flaviventris. NCBI lineage: Eukaryota > Metazoa > Chordata > Mammalia > Rodentia > Sciuridae > Marmota > Marmota flaviventris. Next base: position 228,483 of record NW_027287681.1, on the reverse strand, counting down.
TATATTATAACTATTCTTACCACCGTAAAATGAAAGTTAGAAAGATATTAAATGAAGGAGAAATCTAACCCTTTTTTTTTGGTACCAGGGATTGAACTCAGGGCTTTTGGCCATTGATCTCATCCCTAGACCTATTTTGTATTTTTATTTGGAGACAGGATCTCATTGAGTTGCTTAGCACCTTGCTTTTGCTATGGCTGGATTTGAACTCATAATCCTGCTGCCTCAGCTTCCTGAGCCTCTGAGATTACAAGCTTGCACCACTGTACCTGGAAATTTAACCCTTTTTCATGGCTGATTATTCTGACCCATTTTTTGCATAGTTCATCACATCTTCACTGGTTAGAAATAGTATCTTTTAATGTAAACTATATCTATCTATCAAAAGTTAGACTTGCTTTATATACACACACAAACACACACACACACTTTTTTAGATGATTTATTGTATTCCTTTGACCTATTTGTTTATTGTTTTTCCATTATTTAGCAAGTCTGTTAAACCTACTTTTTGATCATGATGTGTATTATTATATTAATTATGTTTTTCATTAAAAGTGCTAATATGTTATTTAGTGTTTTCACATGTAGCTTTATAAGAAGTCTATGGCATTCTCTTCTCTTAATATCCTGATATGATTTTGAGAAATCCATGCAAAATACTCTGGGCCTGGGTTTTGACTGAGTTTTTCTTTTGGTTTGTCCTGCTGATCTATTCTGTTTTTTTTTTTAATTTCCTGGTGAAATCTCATTCATATTTCTCTAGGAAATTCATTTTGATTTTTTAAGTTACCTTGTATAAAAATATTCTCTTATTATTTCATAATTTTGTAGATTTTATAATCTCTTTTGTTATTCTAATGTTTTATTCTTAATTAGGTCTTCAAAGATTTGTTTATTTTATTGGTGGTTTCAAAGAAGCCATGCTTGACTTACATATTCTATATGCTTTGAGTCCTTTTTTACATTTATTGGATGTGTTTTTACATTTTTTCTCATTTGCATTATTTAGTTCCTTTATATTCAATATTTATTTTATTAAGTACTTTTAACTTAGTTTTTATTATTTTATTGTTTCGTGTGTTTTAAATTTTTCAAGTAAACTTGTATTGCTCTCTTGTTGTATTTTGATTAGAAGATGTACATTATGGTTTTTGATCTTGGGAGTTTATTGTGATTTTATTTTTACCCGAATATATGATCTACTATTGTGAATGAATCTTATGTATTTGAGAAAATCTTTTTGCAAATGCTTATCTGCTTGTTCAAGTATGCTATTTTTTCCAAATCCCCTATAAAATCATACATGGTTTTTGACTACCTGCCTTTCTGAGAGAGGTTTGTTAAAATCCCCCAAGTTTGATCTTCTCTTGTTGCTGGGGTGGTCCCAGAATGTATGTCCCAAAGTACCTACAGAGTGTATTTTCCATAATCTCTGGAAGCAACTCAGATTTCCAGAGGGAGAGAGATGGGAACATAATACCCAAAGGTCCTTAATGCAATGCCTGTTGCATTATTTCTTTGCTTCCCTCGCGAAACCAGACCAGCAGTTCACTTGGCAAGCCAGACCCTCTCTCTAGAGTAGAGGTAACTGCATGTAATTAATGAGCAAAGCAGTCTCTGTCTATAGAACATTATTTGTAAGATGTACTTGATGTGATGAGGAAAATTACTAATTCCCTGGAGAGAGTCTCTATATATACTCTGAGCATTCACTTACTTCCATGAGATACAAATTTGTGAACTGTTAAATGACCAAATGTCTTTGGCAATACTGCCTCCCTTTCAAGGGAGAAAGTTTGGCTTGTAAAGAAGTTGAAAATGTCATGCCTTCAGAGAAATACCTCCAAAGAAAATTAAAATTGAAGTTTATTTTAGTTCATGGAGTATTTTCACATATACTAAATAATTTTATACTAGTAACACTCTTGTGACTAAAAGTAAAAGTGACATAATTATCATCCCCATTCCAATACACTGAGTACCGGAGATCAGATGTAAGTTATTCAAAGATATAAAATCCATATGTGATAAAGCCAGTATTGAAATACAAATCATGACAGCAACTTTGGAGTTATCCAGACTTCATCATGGCAGTATCCTTCAGTCTAGAGATTCAATATCTATGGGAAAATTCTCCTTGGGTTCCAATTCATGCATGTGATGAATTTTTGGAAATGACAAATTCCTCAAATGTAGTTTTAAAATAAATATTAGTTGATTTTAAATAGGAATGTGCTAGATATTTTTCAGCTGTTCCATTCACTTTTTCCACCATGCTCTGCATATCTGGGGGTTGACTTAAACATAGCGTCATTGGGGTTCTCCGCTCTGTGAGATTTGGTGGGGTTGGCCAATAGAAGCACCATCGGGAGACTCAAGGAAGGAAGAGAATGAGGCCTAGATATCTGCTCCCCTCATTTCCTCTTTGTTGGTTCTTCCAGCATGGCCATGTGACTTCCCCGAGAATCCCAGCTTTCTAGAGGGGCCTTCTTCACCCAGTTCTCTCTCAAGGTTCCAGTAACAACTTCTTCCGTTTACCCCCTCAAGCTTGGGCTGAGTGGTTCCTGACTATTATTTACCCCAAAGTACTGCACCATACCTGTGTTTCCCATCTATCATGCCCATACCTTTATAAATGGTCTCTTTTAAAAATCGATCCTCAAATTATCCACTTTGTGCCATCTGTTTCTTGCAAGGAGCCTGACTGAAAAGGAAACAGATGACTCTTAAAATGTATGCTTTAAGTAAAAAAAAAAATGGGTGAAGGAATAAGTTTTCTAACTAAGCCAAAAGTTATTCATATACTAACATCTGATTAATATAGTTTTGGAAAGGAGTTGGCTCTTTTAATATATTCTTCATTGGGGATTACACATTTTTCTGGACCCAAATCATAATCAGATCCAAAAGAGCACTAATACTTCATATATTGTTAAAAAAATTAACAGTAACAGAAAAAATAAAGAAAAACAATCTTTTCAGTTTCCAAAGCAGACAGAAAAACTAAGGCATTGTTGCTAGTTGACTCTGTTGCCATGCAAAACTCTTTGCCACACCACTCTGAGAAATCCCTTGGCAGAATTAGATTCTCCTAATTCTTAGGCAGGCATGGGGTACTGCAAAGGTTCACTTTCTAAAATTCAGTGTGAGACAGTGGGATTGGTGATTATATGTTGAAGAAGAAATTGAAACAACCAATTTCCAGTTTCTCTGCATGGTGGAGACTGTATTGTGCATCAGAGTACACACACACACACACACACACGAAGGCAAACCTGCAGAGAAATGGTGTAAGTCTCAGAATTTATTCTGGTGCTTGGGGAATAGATGGGAATGGAGGCTATTACGATCCACTGAGCCAGAGCAGGGTGATATGCTGACATGTTTGGTATTTTCTGCCAGTTGGCCACAATTCCAGTGGGTGGGAAAATATATTTCGTTCCCATTTCTCCTCCCTAACTCCCTTGCCATGGCTAATTTTTAATATAATGCCATAAGGAATGTTATCACTCAAAAAATAAGAAAGCAATCAAGTTACATTGTGTCTTAATCAGTATAAGTTTCCACTGTCAGCATGGAGTGGGGTGTCATCCTCCAGTGGATTTGTTTTTATGCACAGAAATTAGACTGACCACATTTAGTACTCTTTTGCATTTTAATAAGAAAGGAGAATCAAAACTAAAATATCATGACTAAAATAACTGAATGGTCTGAGGTAGAGCAAGGAGATAATGGGTCATTCATTTTAACACTTTACAGTATTGAAACAAAGTCTCTCTGTTGTTATTGAAGATGAGTAAAATAAAGTGGTCTATGAGAATTTTAAGTTTTAAAATTTGTGACCTTGAACACTTATTGTGGTTTGCACTTTCAGCAATGTAATAGATGATTCCTCAGACCACCAACTTAGGGACGTAGTCATTCCACAAAACATCAGAACACTTTGTACATCGGTCTTTCTAGGTTTAAAAAAGGGCGATAAAAGTAAGCCATTAGAAACTAAAATTAAGTACTAAATGCTAACTAACACTTAATTAAATAAAATTAGCATTTATTTCTGAGTGTATCAAGATGGCTAAAAAATAACTATTTTAAATCAAAATGGATAAATTAAGAACCATACAGGATATCAGCACGGTAGTCAACTATAAGCTCTTAGCACTCTCCCCTGCAATATGCACATACAAAAAACCAAAATAACAAACAGCTGTATCTCAACAAAAATAATTAAAGGAGAACACTGAAGGGCAGCCAGGAAGCAATGGAAACCCAGGAGGGCCACATAGAGAAGGTAAAGAAACACAATGGCTTTGCCACCCCATCTTCCTGTCAGGGTCAGCTCCAAAAAAGGCTCTGAACCCAGTTGAGGGCATTTCCTAGAGTTCACATGCTGTTACCCCTAAAGAGCCGATGTTGTGCCCTGACTCCCCTCCCCATGGCTTGTGCTGCTGTTGTGCTGTGCCATCCTGGAGTTGGAGCCACTGCTAGAGTGCCTCTTCTCAAGGAGTGAGCAGCCGCTGCATCCTGTCATCAGACACAGTAGTGCCTTGCCCGCTGGTAGCATGCCACTCCAGAACAGAACTGCTTTTATACACCATGTCCTTTGGGGTCAAGCTACAGTGATGACCCACGTCTGGGAATTCAGAGTCTTGAACTACTAAAGTAGTTACCTTCCTGTGTCAAAGGAGAGGTGGTGTCCTGGCTCCTGGGCTCTGCTGACCCATGTAGCCATGTTTTCTGAGACACAACAGATGTGAAACTTCTTGACCCAATGAATCAGAGCCCTGACTGGGCGTTGGCACCCTGTTCTCCAGTCTGAACAGCCACAGTGCTCTGCCTCCCTGGAACTGGACTAGCCCTTTGCAATTCAACCTTCTGAAGTACTGCACTTCGCCAAGGAGTGGAGTCATTGCTGTGCTGCTCCTCACCCCCACCCCCACCACCACCACCACCGAGGTCCCAAACACAGCAGCATTTTGTCATTATCAGACATTGCTGCTGGTACAGTTGGCCTCAGAGAATCTGAGCTACTGCCATGTCCCACCATCCCAGGTTACAGAGTGATGATACCTCAATCCTTTCAGAGCTGGAGCTGCCACTGTGCCCTTTTGGTTCTGGTTCCAAATTGCAGCTGTACTCTGCTCCCTGGGGCCCAAGTCTCTGGAGCATGCCTTTTCCCCTTAGGGCCATTCCAGTGCTATACCCTGACCTTTCACCTCAGGATCAGAACCCAAACTTCATCCTAGCCCTATATGTACAATCTGCTGAGGTGCCCCAGAGACCTCCGCTTAATAAGAGAACTACATCTATGCATACCTTGAAGAGTGAACTTATGCCTCAAATCTCAAGTATTATAGGTGTTTTGTTAATTTCTGAGTCCAGAAACATGGTCTAATAATTACTCTAAGAACTTATATCCTGAATTTCAGTGCTACTGTGCTTGCCTGTGAGCCATGCCAAATCCAGCACCACGAGAAAGACCACAGCTAAGACTTCCTACTGCAAGGAAGACAAAAACAGGAAGATTCCCTAAGTCTCTTATCCTGATAACCTATGCAGCTACCAATAATCTCTGCCACAAACTCCTTAGAGCATTGAGGCACCTGGAATGCCTCATGTTGATCACAAGTAAAGACACTGCATGGAGACTACACCAATCTTTCCACACAAAACCAGAGCCATAATACCCTGCACAACTAGAATGTAGGTAAAGAGTTTCTCTATAAAAGGAAGAAGTGGATTTACCACCAGATGCATAGACATCCACACAGCAGCACAGGAAAATGAGTAAGCCAGGAAGCATGACACCACAAAAGGAACAGAATAATCCAGTAACTGACCTGGAAGACACACATTTACAAATTGCCTGAGAGGAATTGAAAGTAATGATCTTACAGAAACTCAATAAGATATAAGAGAATAAAAATAGACATGGTAATGAATCAGGAAAATGATTCATGGTCTAAATTAAAAATTCAATAAGATAGATATAAAAAATAAATATTAGAGTTGACAAATTAAATCAACAAAATAAAAAATACAATAGAGAATTTCAACAGCAGACTAGATAGAAAAAAGTTGAAAAACTCATGAACTTAAAAACAAATCTTTTGAAGGAATTCAGATGAAAAAAGTGAAAGAAGAAAGAAAGGAAAATTGTGTGAAGACAGCCTAAAGGATCTAAGGATACCATTATGTGAACAAATAAATATGTGCATACAGAAGTTACAGAAGTAGAGGAGACACAAGAAAAAAATCAGAAAACTTATTTAATAAAATTATTCCTGAAAACTTCCCAAGTCTTGGGAGAGAGATGAGCCTTCAGATCCAAGAAGCCCAAATGTCCCAAATTGTTTCAATTTAAAGAGATCCTCTTTGAGGCATGTTACAATTAAACTCTCAAAAATCAAAAAAGGATTTTAAACGTGGCAGTTGAAAAGTATAAAGTTATATATAAGTGAATCCCCATTAAACTATCTACAGATTTCTTAGGAAAAAAAAAAAAAGACCTTGCAGGTCAGCAGAGAATGGGTTGGTAGATTCAAAGTGAGAAAAGGAAAACCAAACCAAAACAACAACAACAAAAAAACTATCAGTAAAGAATAATACACCTTTCAAAGATATCCTTCAGAAATGAAACAGAAATAAAGTCGTCTAGTCTTTTCACAGCAAAAGCTAAGGGAATTCATTACCACTAGACCTGTCAAGTCAAAATAGTCAACAATAAAGGTATAATATTTGTTAAGTCACTCAGAATATAAAAATTTGTAAATTGGGTCATTGAAAACAAAAACGGCATAGATAAAATTCTAGAGCTTTTATATGAAACTGAAGTTGCTATCAGTTTAAAATGACAGATTCTGTTTTGATTAAGTGTCAAGGTTCACACAGAACAAAAAACAAACAACAACAACAAAAAAAAAAAACCTACAACAGGGGCTGGGATTGTGGCTCAGTAGTAGAGCACTTGCCTAGCACATGCAAGGCCCAGGGTTCAAACCTCAGCACCACATATAAATAAATAAAATAAAAGCTTTATGTCTAACTACAACTAATATATATAAACTACAACAAACATACCAACAAAAAAGAAAAAGCAACCAGCCAGACACAGTGGTACACACTTGTAATCCCAGGTACTCAAGAGGCAGAGGAAGGAGGATCACATGTTCAAGGCCAGCCTGGATAATTTAGTAATACCCTATCTCAAAAAATTTTAAAAAGGGATAGTGGGGGATATAGCTTAATGATAAAGTGCCTCTGGGTTCAATCTCCTTGGAGGAAAGGAACCAAAGAGTAGCAGTACAGAAAATTGTCAATTCATAAAGGTAGGCAATAGAGATAAACAAAGTAGCTACAAAACAACAAAAATCACAAAATAGCAGTAGTAAGTTCTTGCTTGTTATTTTGACTACTTTTTCATCTCTGTGATCAAAATAACTGACCAAAAAACACCTTAGGAGGAGGAGAGTTATATGGGGCTCATGGTTTAAGAGGTCTCAGTCCATAGATGACCAACTCCATTGCTTTGGGACCAAAGTCAGGCAACACATTATCAGTGTTGTGGGTTGGATGTGAGATGTCCTCCAAAAACTCACAGATGAGACAATGCAAGAAGGTTCAGAGGAGAAATGATTGGGTTGTAAGAGTCCTAAGCCAATCATTGAATTAATCCCCTGATAGTGATTAACTAAGTGGTAACTGAAGTGTTAGGATGTGGCTGGAAGAGGTGGGAACTGGGCACATGTCTTTGGGGTATATATTTTGTATCTGGCAAATGGAGACTCTCTCTCTGCTCTCTGATCACCCTGTGAGCTGCTTCCCTCACATCTTCCACCATGATGTTTAGACTCACCTCAAGCCCCAAGGAATGGAACCTGCTGTCTATGGATGGAGACCTCTGAAATTGTGAGCCCCTGAATAAACTTTTTCTCCTCTACAATTATGTTGGTAAAGTCCTTTAGTCACAGCAGTGAGAAAGCTGACTAATAACAATGGGGGAAATGCCCAGTGGAGGTAAGCTGCTCTGCTCATACTGGGGTTAAAAAACAGAGAGAGAAAGAGAAAGGTGGGAGGAGGAGAAGGACTACAAGGACATGCCCCCAGTGTACCACATCCTCCAGCCTCCCCACCCCCCAGTTACCTTCCAGTCAGTCCATTCAAACAAGGACAAATCGATTAGGTTACTACTCTCATGATCTAATCATTTTACCTCTGAATAGTTTTTCATTAACAGGAACTTTGGGGGGGCATGTCATATCCAAACCATTACACCAATCAATAATAAACACGAATGCAGCTTTATTAAATCCTCCTACTAAAATATAGAGTATCTGAATGGGTTCGTATTTTTTAAAAAATCCAATTACATACTGCCTACAAAAGATCCACTTAGGCTAAGAGTGAAAAGATGGAAAAAAATAATCTATGGCAAATGGCAACTGAAAGAGAACAGTGGTAGCTATACCACTGTTTATATTTGATAAAATGGGCTTCAAGGAGAAAGCTGTTACAAGGGTCAAAGAAGGTTATAATTTTATGACAAATGGGTAAATTCATCAAGAGGACATAAGCATTGCAAAACATATATACCCAACATTGGGTCATTTAAATAGATAAGACATAATTACAGACAAGAAGGAAATAGCCCGCGCCTGCCAGGTAGGCGGAACTGTGACCACCGACAGAAAAGGCCCAGTGGCCCGCGGCGGGACAGAGCTTCCAATCACTCCTGCAAGTAGGCGGGCCTGCGACCCACCGGAAGAAGAGGAGCAGCGGCCTGCTGAGAGGCAGAGCCGCCCCCTCCCCCTGCGCCGGCAAGGTAGAGGGAACTGTGACCACCCACAGAGCAGGCCCAGCGGCCTGCTGAGGGGCAGAGCCGCCCCCCACCCCCCGCGCCTGCCAGGTAGGTGGAACTGTGACCACCGACAGAAAAGGCCCAGTGGCCCGCGGCGGGACAGAGCTTCCAATCACTCCTGCAAGGTAGGCGGGCCTGCGACCCACCGGAAGAAGAGGAGCAGCGGCCTGCTGAGAGGCAGAGCCGCCCCCCACCCCCCGTGCCTGCCAGGTAGGCGGAACTGTGACCACCGACAGAAAAGGCCCAGTGGCCCGCGGAGGGACAGAGCTTCCAATCACTCCTGCAAGGTAGGCAGGCCTGCGACCCACCGGCAGAAGAGGAGCAGCGGCCTGCTGAGAGGGAGAGCCGCCCCTTCCCCCCGCGCCTGCAAGGTAGACGGAACTGTGACCACCATCAGAACAGGCCAGACCTGCAACCGACAGACAGAACAGGCCCAGTGGCCTGAGGAAGGGTAGAGCCGCCCCCCCCCCCCGCGCCTGCAAGGTGGGTGGACCTGCGACCCACAGGCAGAACAGCCCCAGAGGCCTGCAGAGGGGCAGTGCCGCTGCCTGCGCCTGCAAAGTAGGCAGAACTGCGGCCACCGACAGAAAAAGCCTAGCGGCCCGCATAGGGACAGAGCCGCCGCCTGCGCCTGCAAGGTAGGCGGACCTGCTACCGACCGGCAGAGCAGGCCCAGCGGCCTGCAGGTGTGGTAGGCACATTGCCTCAATTGGAGGAGGGGCAGAGCCGCCGCCCGCGCCTGTGAGGGAGACTTTGCAACTATACAAGACCAATATTAATATATAGGGGGAAAATTCAATAGCACAACAGTTTCACCAAGTAGAAAGGAACACGAACAGTATGAAGAGACAAGGAAAGAAAGGACCACAAGCAATGCAGGTAAACTCAACGTTAGAAGAGGTAATAGCTGCAGCAGATGGAATGTCAGATAAAGAATTCAGGATATACATGCTTCAGATGATCTGGAGTCTCAAGGAAGACATCAGACAGCAAAATCAGACAATGAAAGATCACTTCAACAATGAATTACATGAACAAATCCAAGAAGCAAAAGATCAACTATACAGGGAGATAGAGGTTATAAAAAACAAACAAACAGAAATCCTAGAAATGCAGGAAGCAATAAACCAACTTAAAAACTCAATTGAGAATACTACCAGCAGAGTAGAACACTTAGAAGATAGAACATCAGACAATGAAGATAAAGTATTTCAACTTGAAAAGAACATAGACAGCTCAGCAAGACTGTTAAGAAACCATGAGCAGAACATCCAAGAAATATGGGATAACATCAAGAGACCAAATTTAAGAGTCATTGGGATACAGGAAGGGACAGAGTTTCAAACCAAAGGAATGAGCAATCTATTCAATGAAATAATACGAGAAAACTTCCCAGACTTGAAGAATGAGACAGAATCCCAAATCCTAGAAGCCTACAGGATGCCGAATATGCAAAATCATAAGAGACCCACACCTAGACACATTATAATGAAGATGCCCAACATACAGAATAAGGAGAGAATTTTAAAAGCTACAAGAGAAAGGAAGCAGATCACATTTAGGGGTAAGCCAATCAGGATAACAGCTGATCTTTCAACACAGACTCTGAAAGCTAGAAGATCCTGGAATAACATATTTCAAACACTGAAAGAAAATGGGTTCCAACCAAGAATTGTGTTTCCAGTGAAATTAAGCTTCAGGATGGAAGATGAAATTAAAACCTTCCACAATAAACAAAAGTTAAAAGAATTTGCAGCTAGAAAACCATCTCTTCAAAACATCCTTGGCAAAACATTACAGGAAGAGGAAATGGAAAATAACAATGAAAACCAACTGTGGGAGGTAGGACAGTAAAGTGGGGGGAAATAATCAAAGAGGAAAACAAACCATGTTTAGTAACATAAATAAACAAATATGGCTGGAAGAACAACCAATATCTCAATAATAACCCTAAATGGTATTGGCTTAAACTCACCAATCAAGACACACAGGCTAGTAGAATGGATCACAAAACAAGACCCAACAATATGCTGCCTACAGGAGACGCATTTGATAGGAAAAGACATACATAGGCTGAAGGTGAAAGGTTGGGAAAAATCATATCACTCATATGGACTTCGGAAACAAGCAGGAGTGTCCATACTCATATCAAATAAAATAGATTTCAAGCCAAAGTTAATCAAAAGGGATAAAGAGGGACACTACATACTGCTTAAGGGAACCATACACCAACAAGACATAACAATCATAAATATATATGCCCCAAACAATGGTGCAGCTATGTTCGTCAAACAAACTCTTCTCAAGTTCAAGAGTCTAATAGACCACCATACAATAATCATGGGAGACTTCAACACACCTCTCTCGCCACTGGACAGATCTTCCAAACAAAAGTTGAATAAGGAAACTATAGAACTCAATAACACAATTAATAACCTAGACTTAATTGACATATATAGAATATACCACCCAACATCAAGCAGTTACACTTTTTTCTCAGCAGCACATGGATCCTTCTCAAAAATAGATCATATATTATGTCACAGGGCAACTCTTAGACAATATAAAGGAGTAGAGATAATACCATGCATCTTATCTGATCATAATGGAATGGAACTGAAAATCAACGATAGAAGAAGGAAGGAAAAAGAATACATCACTTGGAGAATGAACAATAGGTTACTGAATGATCAATGGGTTATAGAAGACATCAAGGAGGAAATTAAAAAATTCTTAGAGATAAATGAAAACACAGACACAACATATCAGAATCTATGGGACACATTGAAAGCAGTTCTAAGAGGAAAATTCATTGCTTGGAGTTCATTCCTTAAAAAAAGAAAAAACCAACAAATAAATGATCTCATACTTCATCTCAAAATCCTAGAAAAAGAAGAGCAAAACAACAGCAAAAGAAGTAGAAGGCAAGAAATAATTAAAATCAGAGCTGAAATTAATGAAATCGAAACAAAAGAAACAATTGAAAAAATTGACAAAACTAAAAGTTGGTTCTTTGAAAAAATAAACAAAATCGACAGACCCTTAGCCATGCTAGCGAAGAGAAGAAGAGAGAGAACTCAAATTACTAGCATACAGGATGAAAAAGGCAATATCACAACAGACACTTCAGATATACAGAAGATAATCAAAAATTATTTTGAATCCTTATACTCCAATAAACTAGAAGATAGTGAAGGCATCGATAAATTTCTTAAGTCATATGATCTGCCCAGATTGAGTCAGGAGGATATAGACAACCTAAACAGACCAATATCAATTGAGGAAATAGAAGAAACCATCAAAAGACTACCAACTTAGAAAAGCCCAGGACCGGATGGGTATACAGCAGAGTTTTACAAAACCTTTAAATAGGAACTAATACCAATACTTTTCAAGCTACTTCAGGAAATAGAAAAAGAGGGAGAACTTCCAAATTCATTCTATGAGGCCAACATCACCCTGATACCTAAACCAGACAAAGTCACTTCAAAGAAAGAAAACTACAGACCAATATCTCTAATGAACCTAGATGCAAAAATCCTCAATAAAATTCTGGCGAATCAGATACAAAAACATATCAAAAAAATTGTGCACCATGATCAAGTAGGATTCATCCCTGGGATGCAAGGCTGGTTCAATATACGGAAATCAATAAATGTTATTCACGACATCAATAGACTTAAAAATAAGAACCATATGATCATCTCGATAGATGCGGAAAAAGCATTCGACAAAGTACAGCATCCCTTTATGTTCAAAACTCTAGAAAAACTAGGGATAACAGGAACATACCTCAATATTGTAAAAGCAATCTATGCTAAGCCTCAGGCTAGCATCATTCTGAATGGAGAAAAATTGAAGGCATTCCCTCTAAAATCGGGAACAAGACAGGGATGCCCTCTCTCACCACTTCTGTTCAACATAGTTCTCGAAACACTGGCCAGAGCAATTAGACAGACGAAAGAAATTAAAGGCATAAAAATAGGAAAAGAAGAACTTAAATTATCACTATTTGAAGCTGACATGATTCTATACCTAGCAGACCCAAAAGGGTCTACAAAGAAACTATTAGAGCTAATAAATGAATTCAGCAAAGTGGCAGGATATAAAATCAACACGCATAAATCAAAGGCATTCCTGTATATCAGTGACAAATCCTCTGAAATGGAAATGAGGACAACTACTCCATTCACAATATCTTCAAAAAAAATAAAATACTTGGGAATCAACCTAACAAAAGAGGTGAAAGACTTGTACAATGAAAACTACAGAACCCCAGAGAGAGAAATAGAAGAAGATCTTAGAAGATGGAAAAATATACCCTGTTCATGGATAGGCAGAACTAACATCATCAAAATGGCAATATTACCAAAAGTTCTCTATAGGTTTAATGCAATGCCAATCAAAATCCCAACGGCATTTCTTGTAGAAATAGAGAAAGCAATCATGAAATTCATATGGAAAAATAAACGACCCAGAATAGCAAAAATAATGCTAAGCAGGAAGTGTGAATCAGGCGGTATAGCGATACCAGACTTCAAACTATACTACAGAGCAATAGTAACAAAAACAGCATGGTACTGGTACCAAAACAGGCGGGTGGACCAATGGTACAGAATAGAGGACACAGAAACCAATCCACAAAACTACGACTACCTTATATTTGATAAAGGGGCTAAAAGCATGCAATGGAGGAAGGATAGCATCTTCAACAAATGGTGCTGGGAAAACTAGAAATCCATATGCAACAAAATGAAACTGAATCCCTTTCTCTCGCCATGCACAAAAGTGAATTCAAAATGGATCAAGGAGCTTGATATCAAATCAGAGACATGCCGTCTGATAGAAGAAAAAGTTGGCTACGATCTACATACTGTGGGGTCGGGCTCCAAATTCCTCAATAGGACACCCATAGCACAAAAGTTAATAACTAGAATCAACAAATGGGACTTACTCAAACTAAAAAGTTTTTTCTCAGCAAAAGAAACAATAAGAGAGGTAAATAGAGAGCCTACATCCTGGGAACAAATCTTTACTCCTCACACTTCAGATAGAGCCCTAATATCCAGAGTATACAAAGAACTCAAAAAATTAGACAATAAGAGAACAAACAACCCAATCAACAAATGGGCCAAGGACCTGAACAGACACTTCTCAGAGGCGGACATACAATCAATCAACAAGTACATGAAAAAATGCTCACCATCTCTAGCAGTCAGAGAAATGCAAATCAAAACCACCCTAAGATACCATCTCACTCCAGTTAGATTGGCAGCCATTATGAAGTCAAACAACAACAAGTGCTGGCGAGGATGTGGGGAAAAGGGTACACTTGTACATTGCTGGTGGGACTGCAAATTGGTGCAGCCAATTTGGAAAGCAGTATGGAGATTTCTTGGAAAGCTGGGAATGGAGCCACCATTTGACCCAGCTATTCCCCTTCTCGGTCTATTCCCTAAAGACCTAAAAAGAGCATGCTACATGGACACTGCTACATTGATGTTCATAGCAGCACAATTCACAATAGCAAGACTGTGGAACCAACCTAGATGCCCTTCAATAGATGAATGGATAAAAAAAATGTGGCATTTATACACAATGGAGTATTACTCTGCATAAAAAAATGACAAAATCATAGAATTTACAGGGAAATGGATGGCATTAGAGCAGATTATGCTAAGTGAAGCTAGCCAATCCCTAAAAAACAAATGCCAAATGTCTTCTTTGATATAAGGAGAGTAACTAAGAACAGAGTAGGGTCGAAGAGCATGAGAAGAAGATAAACATTAAACAGGGATGAGAGGTGGGAGGGAAAGGGAGAGAGAAGGGAAATTGCATGGAAATGGAAGGAGACCCTCAGAGTTATACAAAAGTACATACAAGAGGAAGTGAGGGGAAAGGGAAAAATAATACAAGGGGGACAAATGAATGTCAGTAGAGGGGGCAGAGAGAGAAGAGGGGAGGGGAGGGGAGGGGAGGGGGGATAGTAGAGGATAGGAAAGGCAGCAGAACACAACAGACACTAGTATGGCAATATGTAAATCAATGGATGTGTAACTGATGTGATTCTGCAATCTGTACATGGGGTAATAATGGGAGCTCATAACCCACTTGAATCAAAGTGTGAAATATGATATATCAAGAACTATGTAATGTTTTGAACAGCCAACAACAAAAAATTAAAAAAAAAAGATTTTTCCTTGTTAAAAAAAAGAAGGAAATAGAAATAGATAACAATATAATAGTAGTAGAAAAGTTAAATACCCCCCCTTTAGATAGTGAATAGATTGAACAGACGTAAAATTAATAAGCAAATACTAGGCTCAAATTACACTTTTAACCAAATGGACGTAACAGACCTTCGCAGAACTCTCCAACAGCACATTTTTCTCCAGCACACTGAACATTCTCTAGGATAGATCATGTGTTGAGCCAAAAAAAAAAAAACTTTACAAATTCAAGAAAATTGAAATCATATCTATTATTTCAGATCACAATCATATGAAACTAGAAATCACTGATATGAGGAACCTTGAGAAATTCACAAATATTTTTTGAAAATTAAACAGCATGCTCCTGAACAACCCAGTGGATGAAAGAAGAAATCAAAAGAGAAATTTGAAGATAACAGGAGACAAATAAATACAGGATGAAACAAAAGCATTTGTGAAATGGACCAGTTATAGCAATAATCATTTATATTTTTAAAGGAAGAGGAATTCCAAATAAATAGCCTAACAATTGTGCCTCAAGGAACTGAAAAAAAAGAACAAAATAAATGTAAGACTAGCAGAAGAAATAATAATAAAAATAATATATAAGATACTTAATTAAATAAAGAATAAGAAAAACCAAAGAAAAATATCAGTAAGAGTTGTTTTAATAAAATTGACAACCCATTATTAATCAAATAAGAACATGATCAAAGACTAAAACAAATTTTTAAAAATGCAAGTGAAGAGATTGTGGCAGATAGCTCAGATATAAAAAGAGATTATTATAAATAATTACATGTCAACAAGTTGGGTAATCTAAAGGAAATGAATAATTTTTTTAAGGTAAACAACCTACCATAATTGAGTCAGGAAGAAAGAGAAACCCTGAAAAAACTAATAACAAATAGAGGGATGAAATACAGTTAAAATCCTCCCAACAAAGAAAAGTCCAGAACGAGATCTCTTCACAACTTAAGAACCAGTAATAGAAATACTTTTGTTCAAGAGTAATTAATAGAAATACTTCTTAAACTCTTCAAAAAAATAGAGCTAGAGAAATACTTCCAACTCATTTTAGGCAACATCACCTTGATATCTAAAACAAAGATATCACAAGAAAATAAATCCTGCAGGGCAATTTCTCTGAGCAATATTATTGAGAAAATAATAAAAAAAATATTAGCACATTAAGTCAAACAACACATCAAAAAGATTATTCTGACATCATGACCAAGTGGGATTCATCCACATCATGCAAGGCTGGTTTGACATACACAAATGAATCAATGTAAAATATCATATTAACAGACTGAAAGACAAAACTCACAGGCTTTTATCAATTGGCACAGAAAAAGCAATCGACAGAATTCAAAATTCTTTCTAGATAAAAATTCTTAACATTTTAGTTGTGGAAATAAATTTCCTCTACATAATAAAGGCCATTTATGAAAAACCCACAGCTAATAATATAAACAATGATCAAAGATGAAAGCTTTTCTCTAAGATCTGATACAAGACAAGGCTAACCACTTTTGACACCTCTTTTCAACATAATGCTGAATGTACTATTAAAAGCAATTAGACAAGAAAAAGAAACAAGAAAGGAAGGAAGGAAGGAAGGAAGGAAGGAAGGAAGGAAGGAAGGAAGAAAGAAAGGAAAGAAACAAAAAATCTAAATCAGAATGGAAGAAATAAAATTAACTCTATTTGCAAATGACATGATCCTATATATAGTGAATCCTAAGGACTACACACACACACACACACACACACTAAATAAAAAGGAAGGAGAAGGAAAAGAGACTATTAGATCTAATAAATTCAGGAAATTTATAGAACATAAAATCAACATTCAAAAATTCGTGTCATTTCTATACACAAACAACCTAGCTGAAGAACTTAAGTGAACAATCACATTTATAATAGAATCAAAACAAGCAAAATACAATAGTCATGCTTAACAATGTAGGAAGAAATATACTTATGCTTGCAATTCAACTTGAATGCACTCAAATAAGATATACTGATAGATAGAGGGATGTTTAGATGGATGGACATATATTAAATCATGTTCAATAAAATATTAAGGAGTCAATGTTGCCAGGTGCAGTGGCACATGCCTGTTAACCCATATAATCAGGAGGCTGAGGCAGGAGGATCACACATTCAAAGCCAGCCTCAGGAACTTAGTGAGGCCCTAAGCAACTTAGTGAGACCCTGTCTAAAATTTTAAAAATAAAATAAAATAAAAAGGGCTGGGGATGTGGCTCAACATTATATGTTTGAACATCTTCATATAAAAATGTTGATGGTAATAAGTAGAAAAAAGTAAAATACATAGGAATAAATTTAACAAAGTCAATGAAAGACCTGTACGCTGAAAAATATGTAACATTGGTGGACAAAATTGAAGAGGACATAAAAAATGGAATGATATTCCATGCTTGTGACTAAATGAATTAAAATTGTTAAAATGTATATGCTACTTAAAACTACATATGTATGTATGTGTATGTGTGTGTGTGTGTATATATATTTCTATGCAATCCTTGTCAAAATCTGAATGGCATTCTTCACAAAATAGAAAAAAATATCCTAAAATTCAAGTGCTACTACAGAAAAGTCTGGATAGCCAAACCAAGTCTGAGGGGGAAAATGTTGAAGCTATCACACTTCCTGATATGTAATTAGATTACAAATCAAAGTAATCAAAATTGTATGATACTGGCATAAAAACAGACAAATAAATCATTGGAGCAGAATAGAGAGCATAGAACTAAATCCAAACACATACACTCAACTAATTTTTTACAAGGATGCCAAAAAGATACAACATGGAAAAGATAACCTATTCATTAAATGGTACTAGGAAAAATTGATACACACATGCAAAAGAATGAAATTGGACCCTAAACTATATACACGAAACAAATCATAATGAATAAAAGCCTAAATATAATACCACAAAGTATAAAATTCTTAAAATAGTGCATGGGGAAAAGTTTCTGGATATTGGCTTTTGCAATTATTTTTTGAGGGGATATAACACAAATAGCTCAGGCTAAAAAAGCAAAAATAAGGTAAAGGGACTACATTAAACTAAAAGCTTCAGCACAGTAAAATAAATAATTAAAATAAAACAGTATTCTACAAATTGGGAAAAATATTTGCAAGCTATCTATCTGATAGGTAGTTAGTATCCACATTTATAAAGAACTCATACAACTCAATAGTAGAAAAACAAATAATGATTAAAAATGAGCAAAAGATGTGAACAGACATTTTTCCAAAGAAGATATGAAAATTACCAATAGGTATTGAAAAGGTGCTCATTAGGGAAATGCAAAATAAAACCTCTATGAATTAACACATCACATTCATTAAGATAGTTATTATTAGGAAATCAAAAGACAAATAGCAAGAGTATGGAGAAAAGAGAACTCTAGTACATTGTTGGTAGAATGTAGATTGGTACAGCCATTATGGAAATCAGTGTGAAGGTTTCTAAAGAAATTTAAACCATATATTTTCTTCTGGGTATAAGCCCAAATAAAATCATGACATTGGAAGGATACCTGAACTCCCATGTTCATTGTAGCATTTTTCACAGTAACCATGATATAGAAGGAAATGAAATATCCAACAATTGAGGAATGAATAACAAAACTGTGTTACATATATGAAATGGAATATTATTCCACCCTTGAAAAGAATGATATCTTGCCATTTGGCACAACGTGGAGAGACTGGAAGAAACTGAAGTAAGTAAAATAAACCAGGCTCTAAAAAAAAAAAAAAATCACATGATTTCTCTTAAGTACAGAATCAAAACAAAAAACAACAAATGAAATATACAGTGATAGAAAACAAGAGTAATTACCATGGTGGGAGGGAATTGGAAGGTATTGGTTATAAGTACAAAGCAGTAGATATATAAAACAAACAAGTCCAGAGATCTAAAATATAACATGAGCACCACAGCTAACAAAAATATACTGTATATAGATAGGATTCATGCTAATGCATACACTTAGCTGTTCTTACCAGAAATAACATAAAAAATGGATAATTGTGAGATGATGGAAATTTAATTTGCTTCACTGTACTAACATTTTTATTTTCTATTTACATCTCATAATATCCTGTTGTATACCTGAAAGACACACAATAAAATTTGTTAAAAAAAACTATAGGTCTAAACATATTTTACACTATAACCACAATTCTTTTTTGAACCTAATACAGTCTGTAGTGTTTTTCCAAATTCAGAGAAAACAGCAAAGAAAGGAAATACGAAAATAAGAAAGCAGTTATAATTAAAACCAAGAATCAACAAATGGGATGAATTCAAACTAAAAAGTTTTTTCTCAGCAAGAAAAATAATATGTGAGGTGAATAGGGAGCCTACATCCTGAGAACAAATTTTTACCCCTTACACATCAGATAGAGCTCTAATCTCTAGGGTATACAAAGAACTCAAAAAAGCTAAACACCAATAAATAAATAAATAAATAAAATAACCCAATCAACAAATGGGCCAAGGACCTGAACAGACACTTCTCAGAAGAGGATGTACAATCAATCAACAAATATACGAAAAAATGCTCATCATCCCTAGCAATCAGAGAAATGCAAATTAAAACTACTCTAAGATACCATCTCACTCCAGTAAGAATGGCAGCCATTATGAAGACAAACAACAACAAGTGCTGGCAAGGATGCAGAGAAAAAGGTACACTCATACACTGCTGGTGGGACTGCAAATTGGTGCAGTCAATTTGGAAAGCAGTATGGAGATTCCTTGGAAAGCTGGGAATGGAACCACCATTTGACCCAGCTATTCCTCTTCTCGGACTATACCCAAAAGACCTAAAAACAGCATACTACAGGGACACAGCCACATCGATGTTTATAACAGCACAATTCACAATAGCTAGACTGTGGAGCCAACTTAGATGCCCTTCAATGGATGAATGGATTAAAAAGAATGTGGCATATATACACAATGGAATATTACTCAGCACTAAAAAATAATAAGATCATGGCACTTGCAGGGAAATGGATGACATAGAGCAGATTATGCTAAGTGAAGTTAGCCAATCCCCAAAAAACAAATGCGGAATGTCTTCTCTGATATAAGGGGGGTGACTCAAAATGGGGAAGAGAGGAAGAGCATGGGAAGAAGATTACCTCTACATAGGGAAGAGGGGTGGGAGGGAAAGGGAGGGAGAAAGGGAATTGCATGGATGGTGGAAGAAGACTCTCATTGTTATACAAAATACACATATGAAGATGTGAGGAAAAAAAAAAGAATAGCGCTACCTTAGATTAGGTAGAGAGAAGTGATGGGAGGGGAGGGGGGGTTGGGGAGATAGGAAAGATAGTAGAATGAAACAGACATTATTATTACTGTGTGCATATATGTGAATGCATGACCAATGTGATTCTGAAACTTGTATACTCAGAAAAATGAGATATTGTATCCCATGTGATTCAAATGTATGATATGTCAAGGTCATTGTACTGTCATGTGTAACTAATTAAAACAAATTAAAAAAATAAAAATAAATAAATAAAAAGGGAGAAGAATGTTGCTCAGTTTGTAGGCACTCCTGAATTTAATCCTTGGTACTAAAATTAAAAAAAAAAATCTTTGAAAAAAAAAAGAAAACAGTATGACAAGACTAAAACTGCTGGTTTGATGATAAAAGTAAATGACAATAATTTTCTAAATAAACAGATGGTGGTAGCAGGAAGCTTTATAATATTATCAGACAGAGTTGAATTCAAGCATCCTAAGTCACCTGATGCAGTTAAAATCTACAAAGAAATTATAAATGTTAAAAGACCTCATAAAACTATTATAAAATTCCTTATGAAATTGTAAAAGAATTACTATGAATAAAATATAAATTATGGAACATGAAAAATATATTGATAAGAGCATCACAATAGTGAAAGGCAACACTTCACTTTCAAAATTCTTCTCAATTAAAAAGACAAAATTTAGCAAAAATATAGATTTGAATAGTAATGTGTGTGAGAGTAGTTAACAGATATGTACATGTCAAATGTCAAACCCTAGAAACAAAAAGTAATGAATTTTTTTTCAAGGACCCATCAGTACTTACAGGTATTTCTCATATTTTTTTGAAATATAAAAGTATAAGATCCACAAAGTAGAAATATTATAAGTAACATTCTCTGGCAAAAATGCATTAAATGATGGAAACAAGAAAATTTTAAAAGACTTTTTGGGGGAGTGGGGAATGCTGGGGAATGAACCCGGAGCCTTGTACATGTGAGCTAGACCTCCAGTCTGAAAATTTCTTTATTAAACAAATCTTGTTAAATAAAAACCAAACTCATAATTATAGAATTACTCAAAAATAATAGTGAGGGAGAAAATTTTCAACTTTATACATTTATATTTTTTAAAAAGAAAAAAAATGGAAATAAGTGAATAACATGCCATGTGTTAGGCTAGAAAAATGAGAAAAACAGAAGAAAGGGATTTTTAAAAATAAAAAGCAAAACACCAAAAGGAGAACAATTATAGAAATTATACATGAATGAATGGGACTAAATATGACACAATTAATAGATAATTTAAAAATACTAAATACAAGAGAAAAAAGCAAAGAAACACAAATGTATAAAATAGATATGAAAAGGAAGAATGACTGCAGATGATGAGAAAATCATTATGTGAAAATACTGTGTACAACTTATATTAGTTGCTTTTAAAACTTAGATTCTTTTTTTCAAGAAATAAATAGAATATAAACTGTGGGAGAAAATGTAAATGTTACCATAATTTTCCAAAAGCTTCTGATCTATAAGATGTCTTCAACAATATTTTTCATTCTTCCAAGAAATAGATTATTTCAATATTATTTAATATTGAGCAACACAGAGCAAGACAAAATAAGGAATTTTTCTTCAAATTCTTTTACAATGTGTGATAGTAACAACCAACAGATTTCCTCTCTCCCTCCCTTTTCTCTTCCTTTCTTCCTCTCTTCCTCTCTCTCTCCCCCATCAAAAAGTTCTCAATGATATACTAGCAGAGTTAATTTAACAGTACTTTAAAAGAATACTACAAAATCAACTCAGAGAATGTATCAAATTCATATTTGAAAATCCATTAGATTTTTGTTTATTTATTTATTGAATCACAGAAGATGCTAAAAGGTGTTTGATTAAACTCATATTTAGCCATGTTCATGGTTACCAAAACCTCAACATTTATTTATTAATTTCCTTCAAAATAATATTATCTACATATCTTTATTTATGATTAGAGTAAGATTTCTTTTTGAGCTTATTAATTATTCTAAAATTAATTTAAAACAGATCATTTAAAAATCAAGAAAGTTTGTAAAAAACTTTAAAGGAAACATACCCAATACTTTTCCTACTAGGTACTAAAACATATAAATTACAGTATCTAAGACAAAACTGCCACCAAAGGCAAAGGAATAGCTTGAAGTTAAACAAAATAAAGAAGTCAGAAATAGACCCAAAGATGTGTGGTACTTAAGTATATGACAAATATACTTTCAAATTGGTGAGAAGAAAATTAAATTAAGTTTCCAATAAATGACATTGGGATTGCTGGCTAGATATTTGGGGAAAAGAAAACGGAATCCTTTATGGGAAAATAACTACCAGATGGATCAAATATTTAAATGTGTAGGAATAAAATAACAAAAAGAAGAGACATAAGAAAGAAGTTATCAGATACAAGAAGGGAATATGGGTGAATAACTTTATAATCTTAAAATGGGTAAATCTTTCTAAGCAGTATAAGAAATTCAGGATTCATAATGAGATGTTGATTAGTCTTATTACAAAATTATAAACCATGAAATGAACTTTCAAAGTAAGTCCCCAAACAAAAAGAATATGTGTGTGTGTGTGTGTGTGTGTGTAAAGCATTTAGCATATAAAGACTTCTGGCATATCAATGAGACAAAGGCAACTGTTAACCACTCCAACAGAGAAAAGAGCACAGAAAATAACAGGCAGATCAAAAATGGAAAGAAAAAGACTGAAAAACATATAGAAAAGACATTTACTTTTTCTAATTTAGCAATGGAAAGACAATATGAGTTATTTTTTACTCATGAAATTAGCACAGATTTATGTGACTATAGGGATCACAAAACACCAAGTCTTTTATTAGCGGGAATGCAGTTCTATAAAGGATTTCAGGGAGCTGAGGTTGCGGCTCAGCAGTAGAGTGCTCGCCTCACATGGGCAAGGCCCTGGGTTCGATCCTCAGCACCATATACAAATAAATAAATAAAAAATAAGGATATTGTGTCCAACTACAACTAAAAAAATAAATAAATTAAAAAAAAAGATTTCTGGAGGCAATACGGCATGTGTATAAAATATTAAATTAGATACTTTTTGAACTAACAACTCCACCTCTAGAAATTTAACCAGAGGAGTTATTTTTAAAGGATATATATATATATATATATATATATATATATATATATATATATGCTTTTTTGGTATATTTAAATAATCTATAAGTGCTCCTCAGTATGGAACTGAGTCAATAAATGATGGTACAAATTATGGAACATCAGAAACTGTCAAAGGCCTCTTTTTCTTTTTCATTTTTCTTTCTTTCTTATTTTTTTCTTTGGGACTGCATATGAATTCACTTTGGGTTGCAAACATTTTTAATGATTTTTATGTTTTTAAGCTTCACATGCCCTCTCCAATTCCAGGCCCTTTGCCAGTCCCTCTTGGCTCTGCTAAGATGAATGGAATTTAGAAACAAAGGTTAAAAACAAGAATTCATTTTGTTCAAGACGATAGAGGAGGGAGGAAGGAAGACAGGGAGAGAGGGGGAGAGAAGCTTGGAATAGAAGGAGAAGGACAAAGAGGAAGAGGAGCAGGGAGAGCACAGAGGAGAGGTGTATGTGTGTGTGTGTGTGTGTGTGCGCGTGTGTGTGTGTGCGCGCACACACGTGCATTCACAGGAGCACGTGTAAAGTAGAAACACATTCCTTTGTGCATCCATTTGTTTGGGTGCTTTTCTTTCAGCTTGCCGCAGAAGCCAACGTTGCTTCTGGAGACTCCAGCAGCAATTCCACAGTGGTATATCTGCTCTCATTTTTACCTGCATACAAGCATCTCATTTGCAAGTTTCTGTCTGTGTACAGAATGTAATATGCCTGCTGGGTGAGCCATGATGTCGTCTCCCTTGAGCCTTTGTTGCTAGTATCCTGACCATATGCCCAGGTTACCTTATCTTTAGGAGCAGGCTTACCTGGACTTTAGACTGCACTTAGCATCTGTAAGTACCCAACTCTTCTTTCAGACTGCAGTCAGTACCTCTAAGTACTTTTCTGGCTCCTATTGATGCCCGCTAGGTAGGTATTTTTCACATTCTTATTTGTTTGGCTATACCTCTGTGAAAGTTGCTGGCACTTGCAAAGACAGCCTGGCATCATAGCAGGGACATTTATAAAAACAAAAGTGTTGATTGATGAAGAAAAGCAGCATGATAGCTTACATTTAATTTTTTCAAAGACAGAGCTCTGGTGATGAGAAACATACCCTTTGTAGAAGCATCTACATAGTAAACAAATTTTTTTTCTTCTGTAAAATAATAATATTTGCTTGATGTTTTATAGTGGATATTAGATTGAACATTGGTGCAGATAGTTAAAGCCCTAAGGCGTAGGTGTAGCTATTAGCCTTACTACATTGATGATAGTGAAAGAGACCTTAGGATACCCTCCAGTGGCTTGGCAATTCCCCTTCCACTTTCTTCTCCTGGCCTCAGATGTTTTGGTGATACATCAGGTCCCCATCAGAATATTGGGGACCTTACTGGCATTGTTAGAGCTAATGCCTATAGCATTTTCTATGAACAGGAAAAAAGCCTTTTGTATACATGTGATTATGTTGTAAATGTATAACAAGAAAATTCTGCTTTAAGTTCATTGATTTGGGGATACAAAGTTTAAACTGTGGAGGGAAAAAAACTCAAATATGGTTTGAATAATCATTTATTCTAGAGCATCTGGCAAACATAAACGTGGAAATATGGAAGAACCTCCATGTTAACAATGGCCACTTTCCAAAGAACAGTAAGGGACATATATTTAAAAACAACAACAAAAGCACAAACCACAGTCATCTGCCACAGAAGTAATGGCTGCAGGAATCACAAAGGATGTTGATAGGAAGTGGAAGGTTTATGCCTTTAAGTCCTGCCAGTGAAATCCAATTTAATTAAGTAAGGGTTCAATTATAAAAATAAAGATGACTTTCGCTTCTATTTTTAATTTTATGGATGAAAAGTGAGCCTTGGAAATATGAAAGAACCAAATAAAGTCATCAAATAAGAATAACTTAAACTTCTTTTCTGATCCTGGTTTGTGAAAGAGTCGAGCAGAGAATCATTTGGCAGGAAATAGATAAATATAAGCAAACTGCAAGTCCTTAACTGGCAAAATGCATGATGAAGACAGGCTGAGTTGATAAACATGGAGGCAATTATTTTTCTTATTTATTAGTTTCTAAAGCACATCTTGCTGAGTACAAGGCACTGGGTTGGGAAAGAGAAAGACCATTAAACTCCAAAGTGGAGATATTCTGAGTGTTAAAGACATGCAGAGAGGTATCCACAGTTCTTACAGAAGAGAAGGTACCACGGGCATGAAAGAGTTTTAACTATCTAAGGATGGCAATCTAAAATGAACGCTATGCCAAGTGCCAGGATGGCAGTGATATGTTGAACATGGATAAAGAATGCAGGGGGCTGGGGCTGGGGCTGGGGCTCAGCGGTAGCGCACTTGCCTGGCATGTGTGGGGCACTGGGTTCGAGTCTCAGCACCACATACAAATAAATAAAGGTCTATCAACAACTAAAAAAATATTTAAAATAAAGAATGCAGATTAAAGCACTGGAATACATTAAGGCATTTAGAACAAATTTACTATTATTCTTGTAGTTTTAAGCTTTTGTTCTAGGTAAAGGATG
Source organism: Marmota flaviventris (assembly GCF_047511675.1). NCBI lineage: Eukaryota > Metazoa > Chordata > Mammalia > Rodentia > Sciuridae > Marmota > Marmota flaviventris. The sequence goes on along the minus strand of NW_027287681.1, from coordinate 202,394 downwards.
TTAGAGGGGAAGGAGAAGGAAGAAGAAAAAGAGTTACAGAAAGAGAAGCATCACAACGATTAAGTAAAAATTGGTTAAATTGATTCAGTGCAACTCAGTGGGAGGTCTAAATCATATATTTTTTTTTTACATTTTGTAATAAATCCAAAATGATGTTGGTCTTTTCCCCTAAGCTGGCAACTTTATGTGGCTATGTTCGTCTGTACCCAGACTGAGTGGACAGAAACACAAACCAAAAGACAAAAGAAAAAAATTGTCCCCAGGACATTTTAAAGCTACCTTATTTTACTTTATATCATCATTAAGGAAGATTATTTAAACAGGAATAGTCTGCTTTTAAAAAATCCTACCCTGGGACTAGAATTAGCATCTAAACCCTTGAATTTAAATGATTCCAAATTTGGATCCAATTGTATTAACCTTTCTACCAGTTTTCCTGCTCAGTTTAATCTGATAGTCCCAAGAGATGGGCTATGAAGGAATTCCGGAGCTATTGGGGAAGGAAGTGGTTAAGAAGGAAGGAGTACAGTTTGCAGAGTGTCTGAGCAAGCAGTGACCCTACCCAAAGCCAGAGTAGAGGGAGTCTAAATGTTGCTACCTCTGACAGTAAAATTTAGAGGTGTCAAAAGTCTTATCAGCTCTGAAATACCTGATAACCTCAAAAAAGAATACTTTGTTGATTGAATATTTGGAGAGGCAATTTTTGTGTTTGGAATTCATGTCTGGTCAGAGGGATGAAGGAGACACAGTCTTGGATTTCAGAGAAAGACCCACTTCGCATCTGCCAGGTCCTGTCAAGAGTATAAATGAAAGCCCATATACTAATGTCTAAATATTTAAAAGCTATAAATGTTCTTTTAAAGCCAAAACTATAAGTAAAGCAGAAAATGTTTAAGTTTTGAAAACAATGAAATGTCACTAAGTACTTTTATGAAAATAAAACTATTTGCATTTCTAGTGTGAAATAACTTTTTATTGCCAACGTAAAGATTTAGTAACATGCTTCATGCCTGTTATGTCTAGACTTACATACAGTAAAATTGCTTAATATTTCAAAATGTACTTCAGCTACTACTATGTGCAACTGTTGTGAATATCATATCTTTAGAACCACAAAGTAGAACATAAAGAAAAGCAAGAACAGAGAATCTTAGCACTACAGAGACATGATTCTTTGTTTTGCAAAATTCTATTGCATTCATGCTGCATAATAAGAATTTGATAGTAAATAATTTTGTCTTTTCTCTTCCTGATTTGATTCAGAAGACTATTTGCTTCTGACATAGGCAGGCGACAGTCAACACCTTATAACACTGAAGTGCAATCATCATTGTTTGGAGGCACCAGACAAAAAATGTGGCCAAGGGACATGAATGGTTTATTTCTGTATTCACTATTAGGACGACAGTTTACACTGATAACGTTCAGGGTAGACTTTCTAGTGATTAAGCACCCATGTGCTCTTTAGTAAATCCAATAGTTTTGTATTTGTGATATTTGCAGCTCACGAAAGCATGGATCCTGGGTCATGACCCTGTCACCTAAGTCAAGAACCATACAATCACAGTGATTTTAATTTTAAAAGGGATATAAACTTATAAAGAGGGAATTATAGCAGATTGAATGAAGAAATGCTACAAGATAAGCTTAATAATAATATTCTACTTTTATTGGCATCCTATGTACGAGCCACTCTCACAAGTGGTTTGTATGCATTATTTCATTTGAACCTCACAAGACAATAATAAGTGAAGATTTCAAACTACAGTCTAGTGGCATAGAAATATTCAGTAGCTTACTCGAATATATGAATGTCAGTCAGAGACTACATTTTTATTCAGATGTCTGCTGGACATAGTGGTTTATTAAATGTTATTTTAGATTTTTAGAATATATGCTCATGAAAGACACCGGGATTTTTTCATGATCATAATACTCTTGTTAAGTTTTGAATTCTTGATTTAAAAAAAAAAAGAACTCAGCAGCATGTATGTGTGCCTGTGTGTGTGCCTGTGTATGTGTGTGTGTGTGAGTGTGTGTATGCATGTGCATGCATTTATAAATAAAGGAGCTAAATCTAAAATGTATGTGGAAATGTCAAAAGCCAACAATAACCATGGCATTATTGCAGAAGAACAAAGTAGGAAGATTTACACAAGTAAATATCAAGGTATATCATAAATCTACAATTATTAAAATAATATGATAGTTTAGAAAAGGAGAAACAAATGAAGAGAACATTGTAGAAAATTCAAAAACACACCCCCAAAAATCTTTGATTTATAACAAATATGGTATTGTTTAGAGGTGGGGAAAGAGAAGTCTTATCAATAAATGATGATGGGTCAATTGGATATCTATATATTAAAATAAATGAAATTTTATTTTTGCCTTGCTTCATATCCAAGCATCAATTCCAGGTTAACTGTAGATCCAAATATACAAGACAAGATATCAGTGTTTCTCAATTGCCGAATGTTTTCTCTGATATAAGGAGGTTGACTCAGAATAGGGTAGGGAGGGAGGGCATGGGAGGATTAGATTAATTCTAGATAGGAAAGAGGGTGGGAGGGAAATTGAGGGGGCAGGGGATTAGCAAGGATGGTGGAATGTGATGGACATCATTATACAAAGTACATGTATGAAGACTTGAGTTAGGTGTCAACATACTTTGTATACAAACAGAGATGAAAAATTGTGGTATATATATGTATTAAGAATTGTAATGCAAAAAAAAACAAAGTACATGCATAACGGCATAAATTGGCATGAACATACTTTATATACAGAGATATGAAAAATTGTGTTCTATATGTGTAATAAAAATTGTAATGAATTTCACTGCTATCATGTATTTAAAAATAATAAAATCAATAAAAGATAAAAAAGATATCAGTGTTTCTAGAAGGCAGCATGGAACATACCTTTCTGATTTTGAAGACTGAATAGGTATTTGTTAGCATAACATAAAAGCACTAAACATAAAGAAAAGATCTATAAACTAAACCGCATCAAAATTTAGTTCTGTTTACCCAAAGATGTCATTAACAAAATGAAAAGTATTTCTGGAATATGGCAGATTGGAAAGATGCATATCTTGCAAGGATTCATATTCAGAATATGTCAAGAACCTCTGCAAACTGGTAAGAAAGTCAAGACAAATTACACAACAGGAAAATAGGCAAGAAATTTGAGGAAGTATTTCATACAAGAGAATATCTATGTGAACAATAAAAATGAAAATGTGCTAAACTTTAATTGGCATTAAGGAAATACAAGTTAAAATCACAATGAGATAGAACAAGCCACCCACCAAAATGGCTTTAATTTAAAATTGATTATCTATTATTATGTGATAGAACAAATGTAAACTGATATAACCATTTTGGGAAACTTATATTTTATATATATTAAACTTATATTTTATATATATTTTTTCTATGGGCTAATAATTTCATGTAGATAAAAAGCCTGCAAAATTGCACACATAAGTTTATGCAAACACAAGGACAAAAATACTCATAGAAGTATTATTTGTAATAGTCCCAAATTAGAAACATCAAATTGTTCAACAATAAAATGTATAAATGTTATTTATTTACATAATGAAATGTATTGCTGTCACTCAGTGATGAAAATGAATGAGATACATGCAACAACATGAGTAATAAACAAAACATAGTATCACATGAAAACTCAGATACAAAAAGCACATTCTATTTCATATGGCTCAAAAAATGTGCAGACTAGGCTATGATACAGATTTCAGAATTGTCGCTACCTTTGAGGTGGAAGAGGAGAAATGACCCAAAGGGGACATGAGGTGGATCTCTGGGCCCCTGGTGGTGTACTACTTCTGGATCTGTCTGAGGGTAATGGGGCATGTCACTGAGTAGAAATCCATCAAGCTGTGCAATTATGGTTTATGCATAAAATGAAATGCTTTGATTCAAATATTTAAATACATGATGGTAGAGTAGAGAACAGAGGAAGGAGGTCAGGGAAAATCTTTTTGAAGAGATGACACATGAAACGAGCCCTAGAGAATGAAAGGTGTGCACCTGGAGAAAAACTCATGCTCTCTGAAAAGGTAAAGGAATCACCTCACTTTCACACTGACGGGATTAGTTTTATGATTAATTCTGTTCTGGTTACCTATTGAAGAAGAGGACCCTATGACAAATATCTGATGCATTTTGATGGATCACATGACTAAGGAAGATTTAGAAGTATGAGATGCTGTACATCTCCCCACAGTCCTGCCTCTGGTAACCACGTTCTACTCTCCATTTCTATGTATTTGACTCTTTTAAATATGCATATTCCACATAGTATTTTTCTTATTGTATCTGGATTATTTCACTTAGCATTATGTCCTCCGGGACTATCCTTGTTGGTGCAAATGGAAAGATCTCTTCCTTTTTAGGGTTCAATAACATTTATATGTGTGTATTGTGTATGCACTAATTTTCTTTTTTCCATGCATCTGATGATGGACACTTCTATTGGCTATTGTGAATAACACTGCAATAAGCATGAGAATGTAGATATCTCTGCCAGGTTCTGACTTCATTTCCTTTGAATATATAATGAGAAGAGATGCAGGTGAGTTATTTGTTAGTTCCATTTTTAATGTTTTGAGGAAGATCCATATTGTTTTCCATATGACCATACCAATTTATATTCCTACCAATAGCATGCAAGGGCTCCCAACATTTGCCATCCCTTGTCTTTTTTGATAATAATAACCATCTTAATAGGTGCGAGGTGAAATCTCATTATGGATTTGGTTTGCATTTTCTTGATGATCAGTGATGTTGAGCAACTTCTCATATATCTGTCAGCCATTTCTATGTCTTCTTTAGAGAGATGTTTATTCAGGTCCTTTGTCCAGTTTTAAATTTAAAAAAAACTCTTTTAGCTGTTGAATTGTGAGTTCCTTGTATATTTTGAAGATTAACTCCTTATCAGATATGTATTTTTCCCTAATTTGTAGGTCGTGTTTTCATTTGTTGAATATATAATGAGAAGAATACAGCTGGGTCATCTGATGATTCCATTTTTTATTTTTTGCTGAGCAGAAGAGGTATAATTTAATGTTGTTCCACTTGTTTGCTTTTGCTTCTGGTGTAATATCCAAAGACTTATTGCCAAGGTGAATGTCAAAGAGCTTTTCTTCTGTGTTTTCTTTTAGAGATTTCATGGTTTTAGGTCTCATGTTTTGGTCTTCAATCCATTTTGAGTTGATTTTTTGGTATGGCATAATACAAGGTCCAGTTTCATTCTTTTGCTTGTGAATATCCAGTTTTCCCAGGAGTAGTCATTAAAGAGATTGTCCTTTCTCCATTGTGTCCTCTTGGTTCTCTTGTCAAAAATTAGTTAGTAAAAAAACATTAGTTGATTGGATGTTTGGATTTCTTCCTGGACTGTCTATTCTGTTCCATTGACAGCTTTGTTTATTTTCAAGCAGAGTTATAAAACCTCTAGGCTATAAAAAAGAATAGCTAAAAATTAACAAAACTATTACAAATGGGATTAATTATATTTTTTTGTCCCTACAGCTAAGAAATGGAGTGAGAATTAGAATAGTACCAATTTTACAAGGTGTCTAATAGTAAAGTACAATTAATTAATGCTAATAAAATCTAATCAAACACTATTTACATAATTTTTTATACAGGCAAACATTTAAGTAGAAAATAATATGGTGTCCCAAAACTAATACCCATAATTCAATGATAAAATAATGTTTTAATTTAAAATAAGCAATAAGAGATGCTGCCTACAGTCTGTGCACGTATTAGGAGATAAGTCTGGAAAGAGAGAGCCATGAGGTATAGTATAAGGACACTGGTTCAGTGAGAGGAGGGAAAGATGGGTGAGATGATGAAGAAAGGAAGGGGAATATCTTATACATTCTTGGCCTTTGTACCATGTCACCTAGTTTGATTGGCAATACCAAGTGGTAGAATTAGGGCTAACAACAACAACAACAAAATTACCAGAAAAGAAGAAAGCAGTTGAAACTAGTAGAAAGCTATCTTGTTATCTATGCATGTAGATAACATTTGTGAAGATCTGTTTTTAAGGTCACATGAAACACACATGAGAGAACTAAGTGGACAAGACACACATAAATAGAGGATTTATAAAGGAGAGATATTCAAGTTTGTGTGCCATCATCTGGAAAGGTGATACACATAAAAGTAAAAAAAAAAACCAAAAAAACAAAAACTTTTTGTTTTTTTGGTTTTTTTTTTACTTTTATGTGTTGCTGAAGATCGAACCCAGGGCCTTGTATGTGCTAGGTGAGCACTCTACCACTGAGCCACAAGCCCAGCTCAGGTTTAGTTGTTTTATAGACACTTTTCACTTAAAATATATATATATATATATATAATGCAAAACTTAAGAACTAAAGAAACAAATGGAAAATGTAAATGCAAAGTAGTTGATATTATGAAAGAAAGCATTAGAATCACCTTCAGGCACCATGATAATATGAAAAAGGAAAAAGAGCCAGTCACGGTGGCACATGTCTGTAATCCCAGCAGCTCAGGAGGATGAGACAGTAGGGTCAAGAGTTTGAGTCTGATTTAGCAAGTTAGTAAGACCCTGTCTCAAAATAAATTTAAAAAAAAAAAGAAAGGTCTGCGAATGCAGCTCAATAGTAAAGCACCCCTGGTTCAATCCCCACCACCAAAAGGGAAAGGAGACTGGGGAGGAAGGAGGAAGAAAGCATTGAAGACCTTTCGGTAACATTTTTGCATTTAGGAAGCACCGCATGTGTTCTCCCTCTGCATACATAGGCCTTACACCCAAGTCTTGGGTATGGATGTGGCTGTACTTTTACACTAAAGACTTGAGTGGCATCATGACACAAAGACTAGCACATCCACACACACTGGCTCTGGCTAGTACTCTTGAGAATACCACAGTATAATTTAATTAATTCTTCTCTGCAACGTTTTACAGGTATTTAGATGTGCATAGAAAGACCAAAATAACATAACATAGGTTTGGTTATGGAAATATTCTGAAATAAGAGAACATAACATCCAGTTTGTATTAGATTTCTAAAATGATCACAGTGCTAAACTATAAAATTTACTTTTCCAGGTGGGAACCAGATGCTAAGAGATTACTTTAAGGTACTTTCTCTTCTGGAAAATTTTTTTCCTTTCAATATATTCTAAAGCGTTACATACTGATGATTCTCATTTACGTTGAACACATTCCAAAGTGTCTGTGTAGGGGTTCTTTCCCCCCAAAATTGAGGATTTTTTAAAACCGGTGTTTTATTGGGAGTCATTTATTGGTCTAGCATTCAGGAGAGTATCCTGAAAATAAATTATAAGATAATATAATAATAAAATTATTTTAAAGGAATAAGTGATATTAGCTTAGTTTGTAAAACAGTAAGGAAAAAGAAAAAAGTATATTTTTATTAATAGAAAATTTAACTCTTCTTATATAAAGCAATAGTTCATGTAATAAAAGACTTTCTCTTGGGGCAAACAGATATCAAATAGCTGGAAAAAAAGGAATTTGATAATATTATAAAACATGTGAATGATAAAACTGATGTGTAGCCCAAACATAACCAGGAGCTAAATAAACATATGACATTAATCTAATCAGGTTGAACAGAAGTAAACTGAGTTTTGTTACATTATTAATAAAACTAAGAAAATATTTGGACTTATTTCCTTAAAATTTCCAACTAGACCTATGTCTAAAAATAAATATTAGAAAAACACAGTGTATATGCATCAGACTGAAAACACCCAGCTGATTGCAATGATCATTAATGATGATGTTATGTATATCAAATAACCACATTATACACTGTGAATATATGCCATCTTTATTAGTTAAATATTTAAATTTTTAAGAACTTAACAATTAATTTATAAAGACAAGGTGTGGACGAGGCCGTGCTAGACCTCTTCATGTCACAACAGTGGGACTCCTGTAAATGTTAAACAAAGGAAAACTTGATGCACATCCAACAGTGACCGAAAATCCATCATGGGAAGAATAATGGGAAAAACAATTGTATAGCAGCTAAAGCGTTTTTCTAGGCTAATTGGGATGTGACAACACCATAGTGTGATCCTCCTTCAAACTATGCCTAATCGTTTCCAATGATGACAGGAGAGAAATTTCACCTTCTGCCTTTTTCTACTCTCAGGAACAATATATCTCAGGAGACTAGCCCTGGATCTAATTTCATCCACTCCAGTGATGCATTTGTAGGTAAATGCTGGGGAGGTGCAGAGGCTGTCAGCTGTCTGACGTGCAATTATCAGAGCCTCCCTTAGACAAGATGCTAGGACCACACCCACCAGGACCCCTCCAAGATAAATACCCGCCTCAGCCTGCTCCCTTTTACCACTTCCTTTTCTTTTTCTTTTTTTTTTTTTAAGACCCTCATTGTTATACAAAATTACATATAAGAGGTTGTGAGGGGAATGGGAAAATAAACAAGGAGAGAAATGAATTACAGTGGATGGGGTAGAGAGAGAAGATGGGAAGGGAGGGAGGGGGGATGGTAGAGGATAGGAAAGGTAGCAGAATACCACTTCCTTTTCTCTGCCTCTTCTCTGTCTGGGATTCTTCCTCAGACTTGCATTTCCTTCCTCCCACTCCCTTTTCTTTTTATTGTTCTTCCCCCCCCCTCTTGTTTCTTCCTTTTTTTTCTCTATTTCGTCTGCAGTTTCTCCTCTGCCAACTCTTCTTTGCTCGTGACAACCCTTCTCTCTCCTTCTCTTGTCTATCATGTGTTTGGGGGGATCTTTTGGGATTTGGAGGAATGGGTGCCTCTCTGAGCATATTCTCTGCAGAGCCTATTTTGCCAGGTCTCCTCAGTGTCACCTCCTTTCCCCCACTGCACTCTTTATCCTGGGGCCAAGAGGACTCTTTGTCATCCAAATACGTCATCCCCTTGATGAGGCAAAATGTTAGAGAAACCTACCATAATACCTGCTGGTTTAGGACACTTAAACCAGAATATCAAGAGCTCTCCATTTTCAGAGAGTCTCTTGCTTTGAAGATGTCTGTTTGATTTGTGCTGAAAGCCAGTAAATTGTTTTCTGCAAAATAAGAGGTAAAAAGCCAAATTTTATTCTCGTAAAATGGAACACTCTTCTTTTGAAACTCTAGGCCAAAATATTGGTGGAAATGTTCTGTTGATAGAGACTTAAAAGACCAACAGAATAAAAATATTTTGGAGAAAACAAAACCAAAACCAAAAAACAAACAAACAAAAATGGCAGTACTGTGGCTAGCAATGGATAGAAAATGCCAGAGCCAGAAACTTGTAGCACTGATGAGTTACCAGGGCTAATATATATTAGAAATTAAATGGTTAAAGTCAATTATACTTAAGGCAGGTAAATGCATCATCTCCCACTGCTCTCTTATTATATTAGGAAATATATTAGGAAATAGCTCATAGTAATATGCTAGGAGAAAAAGCCCTTGGAGCTGTGTTGGTGACATGTTGCTTACGGAATGAATGAAACATGGCCTCCTGCAGTCATAATCTTGGAATGTAGACATTTGTGCCCACGATAATATTGACAACTGTATGATAATGAAAGCTGATCTTCTGGGAGTCTGTGCCCACTATTCTCCCCATTGTAAGTTCTAGCTTTGATTCTTACACTGTGAATTCTCTGATGATAAAAATAGGGATTTAGCATAGTGCTTACCTGTGTTGTTCTTGACAGAATTTCAAATGAAAGCAAATTCTCTCATCCGAGTCAGACAAGAAATTATCGCCTGCATTTTTGTCTTACCAAATTCTATCATAGCATTCCTGTCTGTGTTTAACCCAAATTAAAGTTTACATTGTCTGCTTTTTTTTTTTCAGATTATCTTATTGGGTAGAAGACACACTCATAACATTCCCATGGAATGATATGATAATGAAAATGACCCTAGCCAGTCATTCTAGTACTTAAATATATGTGGTTTGCTAATTACAAAAGAGAAAAAAGCTATTATGTTAGATTAAAATCTTCATACCCTAATGGGCAGCAAACTCTGAATTTCTTTGTCTAAGGAATGTTTTCAAATCAATTGTTCCATTTGTGTCCACAGAATGTGCTCCTCTTACTTGAAAAATTCAATAAAAGTTTATAGAAATGTTTATATATACATATTTATATTTTGAAAAAAAATATAAGAAATGTAATAGATAAGAACACAATCAGATTGCAAAGGATATCAGTTAATCAGTGTGTAAACATTACATTTCAAGACAATATGTATTATTACTTCAAGATCATGGGACATTTAAATTCTTCCAAATGCTTACAGAATGTTAAGGTTGAAGAAGACGTTAGATCATCTGGTGGTTCTCAAATTTAGGTCTCGTAAGAAACACTTGCAGGGCTTGTCAAAGCCAAGTTTGTAGGCTCACTGCCAGAGGGCCTGACAGAAGAGTTTGCATTTCTAACACACCCCAGGTGATAGGGATGTTGCTCTTCCCAGGGACCATACTGTGAAGAGTGACCCAGTCCAATTCTCTTGTTTTATAGACTAGAAACCTGCAGTGTAGATACATTGCTCAATGCTAAATGACTTTTATGTGGATGAGGTAAGAAAAGAACCTAGTTCTTGTTCTCAGTTTTACTTTTTATTTTCCACACCAGTACCTCTCAAATTCTGATATGCATACCAATACTTGCATACCTGAGGAACTTTTAAAAACACAGAAATTCAGTAAGTGAAGGGAAGGATCTGAGCATCTACCTTTGCAAAATGCTCCAGGTATAAAGACACATTTCAGATAGCAAGATCCTGCTCTGTGCATGCAATGCTATTGACATTTTTGTTTTAACTATTTACTCTAAAAATTGTAGGAGGGATATTCTTTTTTTAATTTGTTCTAATTAGTTATACATGACAGCAGAATGCATTTTGATTCATTGTGCACAAATGGAGGACAACTTTTCATTTCTCTGGATTTACACAATGTACAGTCACACCATATATGCGGTCATATATGTACCTAGGGTAATGATGTTCAACTCATTCCACCATCTTTCCTGCCCCCATGCTCCCTTCTCTCCCCTCCCTGGATATTCTTGTTTAACAGACATTTTTTAAAAAGAAGTTTTAAGTTCACAGCAAAATTGAGAAGAAAACAAAGATTTCTTGTATGCTTTCTGATCTTCACCCCCAATTTCACAACCTCCCCCACTATCGACACCCCCCATCAGAATGGTACATTTGTTACAACTAATGATCCCACAGTGACACATCATCACCCAAAGTCCAGAGTTTGCGTTAAGATTTGTACATTCTCGTGCTTTGATAAATATTTGTCACATATCTACCATTATAGTATCAGAGTACTTTCATTTCCACTCTCCTAAAAACCCTCTGGGTTCTTCGTCTAAATATCTTCTGTTTCCCTGACCTGGCAATCACTGATCTTTTTATTGTCTTCATAGGTTTGCCTTTTCCAGAATGTCATACACTCAGAACCATACTGTATGTCACCTTTACAGATTTACTTCTTTCATTTCAAACAGCAATGTGTTATTAAGATTCCTCCGTGTCTTTTCATCACTTCAGAGCTCATTTCATTTCAGTGCTGAATAATATTCCGTTGTTTGGCGATAACAGTTTATCCATTTGTCTATTAAATGATGTCTTGATGACTTCTAAGTTTTAAATGAATATAGCTGCCCTGAACATCTGTATACAGGATTTTGTGTGAACATAACTTTTCAATTCATCCAGGTAAACACCAACAGGCATGATTGCTGGATCTTAAGATGAAAGTATGTTTACTTTTTTTTTTTTTTAGAAACAATCTTCCTAAATAGATATTCCATTATGCATTCCTACCAACGATGAATGAGGATTCCTGTGGCACTACATCCTGCCCAACATTTGATGTCACTGTTTTGGATTTTGGCAGTCCTAATAGGCGTGAAGTGGTACCTTACTGTTATTTTAATTTGCATTTTTCTAATGTCTTTCGATGTAGAGCATCTTTCATATGCTTATTTGGTATCTGTGTATTTTCTCTGTGATATGTCTGTTCAAAGTTTCAACCCATTGTTCTATCAAAGTACTGTTCTTTATCTTATTGTTGAGTTTTAAGAGATCTTTGTATATTTTTATACAAATATCAGATGTGTCTTGCAAATATTTTATCCCAGGTTGTGACCAGTCTTCTGATAGAATTTCTCTTGGTAGAAATTCTTTAAAAATAAAAATAAAAAAAGCCAAAGGCATCGTTTCTTGCTTAAGGTTATATTCACTCTTTCATAAAGTTAAGTTTTATTGGTTATCACTGAATGTTATAGAAGTATACAAATTTTTTTAAAAATCTTTTAAGCTATTTTTTCATCATTTAAGAAGAGGAAGAATACTTTAAATATGTTGAGTATTTTTGTGTATGTTTGATAGCTATTTTTAAATTTTTTTTAGTTGTAGATGGACACAATATCTTTATTTACTTATTTTTGGATGGTGCTGAGGATTTAATCCAGTACCTTGCACGTATCAGACAAGCACTCTGCCACTGACCTACAACCCCAGCCCCAGTGTGATAGCTATTTTAATTAAATGTTATTAAGTAACCATGGTTATATAAATGTGTCCATTCATTCAGCAGCATTTATTATCAAGCTCATTCTCTGTGCTGGAGACTTGGAATATTATAGACATAGGACCCAACTTCTGCCATCCAGTCCAATTAGGAAGACAAATGTAAAATAAAGTTTGGTGAGGTATGAGTGTTGTTAGCAGAAAGAGTATATACAGGAAATACTTCTAGAGAGAAAGAATATAGAGATGACTTTCCAGAGGAGGTGACTTTTGAGCTGAGTTTGAAAATGCACATGGCAGTTTGACAGATTTTGAGGGGATTTGGGGGCAATTTCAGACATCCTAGACTGAGATATTGTGGAATTTTAGACCAGAAGAAGAACAACCTGAAGACAAACACTGATGAAGGTTTATATTTAGGGATCTAAAAGAAGAACATAAATCAAAATAGAAATTGGGCATCTTCAGAAACATGGGAAAAACTATTATCTAGACCTAACTTTAAAAATGAAATAGGATTACCTAAAGGTTGCTCTTGTATTCCAGCAGTCATAAACATGGAACACCTAGGTTCTTATTTATGTTTTAGTATTTAGAAAACCAAACTCAGTGTAGATCAAAGGGACTAATTGTTAAGACAGATAAATTGGGGCTGGGGACATGGCTTGGAGGTGGAATGCTTGCCTGGCATCCATGTGACCCTGGGTTCAATCCCTAGCACTGCAAAAAAAAAAAAAAAAAAAAAGAGAGAGATACATTTGCTAAAGTTCAGAGATTCATATAAATGTATAGGTTGTTTAAAGGCTTTAACTTTATATTGAAAATTCATTGTCCATCTTAAGCAAATACAATGTAGACTAATATATGAATATAAAATTTAAGAATAATGTACTTTAAAGCAAACCTCTGAAATTAACTCAATTGGCTAGATTGCAAGTGTTAGGAGGGCAGGATTATAAGTTGAATTAATAAGCTCCTAAAGATAAATTAATTAATGTTTTTACTTCTAATCTTGCTTGTCTTTAAAAACTTAGATTTTTTTTTTTTTAAAGAAAGGTCTTCTTTTCTCTCTCAACATAGCTCAGTTGCAAACCCCAGCTTTTTGGCAGCCTACTTCTCTTTAGGGAATGATCTTTCCCTGACTCAGACGTTTCTTTTGCCCTCTCTTGTGTACGACTCTACCTAAATTTTCCATCTATATTTCAGCTGAAAGATCCCTTCTTTCCTGTGTGGATAATTCATTTCTCTCCAGTTTATTTTCTACTCTCCAGTTGCCCTATTCCTCCTTAGAAGAAAGACTCCTTATAAAACTTTCTTAGCTCTCAACATATGAGAGCATAGTGATTTATAGATGTGTTGCAATTTTTTCCCTAGACATGACTTTTTTTTTATTGAGAATGAATACTATAAATATCCATAATTGCTTTATATGGAAATGTGAATAGGACTTTAATTTATTATCTACAAATTAACAGGCTCTCATTTTATATCTAAACTGTTTTGTTACTTGTACAGTTAAATGTTGAACATTGTTACCCATTCCAGTATTATTCAGTGTTTAACACAATTGAAATTATATTTGTGGACTATTGGGTCAATTCCAAAATTAGCTGCTTCTAAAATGCAAATGCAAATATAGAATAATGAATTTTTAACATCATTGAGCCAAAGGAAAAAATAAAATGGGCTTTAATCAATGTAATTGAAAACAGGAAAACAACAGAGAAAATCAATGGAACAAAAAGGTAGTTCTTTGTAAAATCGATAAATCTCTAACACCACTGATATGAGAGAGAGAGAGAGAGAGAGAGAGAGAGAGAGAGAGAGAGAACAATTTTCCAATATTAGGGAAAAATCAGAATTTATCACTATAAAGCCTGCAAACATCAAAAAGAAAAAAAATGAACATTAGAAACAATTTTATGTTTATAAATTTCACAATTCAGAAGAAATGGTCTTGAAAATCCACAAATTACCCAAACTCAACCAAGATGAAGTAGGTAAACTAGTTCTACAAGCACTAACTTAAATTAATTACTTACATGCTACTTATAAAGAATTTTCTAACAGATGGTTTCACAAGAGAATTCTACCAACATTTAATGATTTAAAACCAATTTTACGTAACCTCTTCCAGAAAACAGAAGAGGAAAGAACACTTCCTGGCTCATTGTGTGAAGGTATTACTAACCGGATATTAAGATCAGACAAAGACAATACAGAAAAAGAAACCTACTGGCCAATATCTTTCAGAAGGTTGTATGAAAAAGTAAATATTAGGGCTGGAGCTGTAACTTAGGGGTAGAGCATCTGCCTCGAACGTATTGGGCATTGGGTTTAATCCTTAGCACCACATAAAAATAAATTAATAAAGATAAAATAAATAAATAATAAATAAAATTTTAAAATAATTTTTAAAAGTAAATATTACCAAACTAAACAAATTAACAATGAAACATTAGCAAATTGAATCCTTTAATGCATGATTATATGTATTGCTATAATTTGGATCTGAAATGTTTCCCAAAGGCTCATATATTAAAGACCTGGTTTCTGGCCTGTGGTGCTATTGGGAGGTGGTAAGACCTTTGGGAATTGATGCCTGTTCTAAGGAATAGGTCATGGAGGCATGCCCTTGAAGAAGTATTGGGACCCTGCCCCTTCCTTCCTTCCTTCCTTCCTTCCTTTCATTTCCTTTCCTTTTCTTTTCTCCTTCTCCTTCTCTCCTCCCCTCCCCTTCTCTCTCTTTCTCCTCCTCCTCCTTCTCCTCCTCCTCCTGCTCCTCCTCCTTCTCCTCTTCTTCCTCCTCCTCCTTCTTCTTCCCAGACACCATGAGATAAGACACTTTGCTCTAACACGTGCTCCCTGCCTCATCACAGGCCCCAAACAATGGAATCAACCACAAACAGGGACTGAAACCTCTGAAACCATGAACCAAAATAAACCATTCACCAGGACCCGATGGAGTTTATTCCAGGTATGCAAAGCTGGTTCAACATTTGAAACATTGTCCAATATAATCTACCATATCCCCAGGATAAAGACAAAGATAGGATCATAGGATCTTATTAATCAATGCAGAAAAAGTATTTTACCAAATTCTACATTCACTAATAGTGAAAGCTCTTAGCAAACTAGGAATAAAAGAGAATCTTCTTCAACTCGATAAAAATGCATCTACAAAACACATGTAGCTGATATTACTTTTAATTGTAAAAGACTCAAGACAAGGATGTCCATTCTTTTTTTATAACTACTTTATTCTTTTTTTTCTTTATATATAACAGCAGAATGCATTACAATTCTTATTACACATGTAAAGCACAATTTTTTTTTATATCTCTGGTTGTATATAAAGTATGTTGACACCAATTTGTGTCTTCATACATTTACTTTGGATAACAATGACCATCACAATCCATCATCATTTCTAATCCCATGCCCCCCCCTTTCCCTCCAACCCCCCTGCCCTATTTATAGTTCATCTATTTCTCCCGTGCTCCATATCCCTATCCCACTATGAATCAGCTTCCTTATATCAGAGAACACATTCAGCATTTGGTTTTTTGGAATTGGCTAACTTCACTTAGAATTATCTTCTCTAACTCCATCCATTTACCTGCAAATGTTATGATTTTATTCTCTTTTTTGCTGAGTAATATTCCATTGTGTATATATGCCACATTTTTTTTATCCATTCATCTACTGAAGGGCATCTAGGTTGGTTCCACAGTTTAGCTACTGTGAATTGTGCTGCTATAAACATTGATGTGGCTGTGTCTCTGTAGTGTGCTGTTTTTAAGTCCTTTGGGTATAGACTGAGGACAGGGGTAGCTGGGTCAAATGGTGGTTCCATTCTCAATTTTCCAAGAAATCTCCATACCACTCTTATTCAACATAGTATTTGAAATTCTATCCACTTCAATAAGACAAAGATGAAGATGAAAACAAAGGAGGGGGGAATAATTATTAAATACAAGAAAAATTAAATACAAATTAGAATGGAAAAAATATATATATATATTTCTATGGCAGATAACATGATTATCTGTATACAAAATCCTAAGGGATACACACAAAATAATTCTAAAACTAATAAGTTCAGTAAGGATGCAAACACAAGATCAACATAAAAAAACATTATAAGTTCTATATTCAAAGGAACATATGAAAAACAAAATTAAAATCACAATAGTGTTAACAATCTTTCCAAAGAAAATTAAATGCTTCGGTATAAACTTAAAGTTATAAACAAAAACTCAAAGTCAAAAATGCTGATAGCCAGACACAGTGATGTATGCCTGTAATCCCCAGCAGTTTGGGAGGCTGAGGCAGGAGAATCACAAGTTCAAAGCCAGACTCAACAAAAGTGAGGTGGTAAGCAACCAGTGAGACCCTGTCTCTAAATAAGATGCAAAATAGGTCTGGATGTGACTCAGTGGGAGTGCTCCTGAGTTCAATCCCTGGTACTCCATCCAAAACAAGAAAGAAATCAAAGACCTCAATAAATAAATAGGGAGACACTGAATTTATAAATTAGAAATTTAACATAATGAGGATGTTGGTTGTCCAAAGTTATCCATAGTTTAACACTATCTTATCCTTTAAAAATTCCAGAAAGTTTTTTTTGTAGGAAGTGATAAGACAAGTTAATTCTAATATTGATATGGGAAAGCATAGGTCCTAGTACAACTAAAATAGTTTTGAAACAGTAAATAAGGTAGAAGGAATCACTCTGCTCTACTCAGGCTGATTATGTAGATATAATATAATCAAGACAGTGAAACTGATGAAAAGATAGACCTAAGGATCAAGGGAACAGTTTAGAGAACTCATAAATAGACCCCACATGAAATACGCTCAACTGATATTTGATATAGTACAAAATTAATTTGATGAAGGAAGGCTATCTTTTCCAATTCTGGACTAGAAGAACAATGGGGAAAGTAAACATTAACACAACTCTTTTACTGTATCCAAATATTAAGAAAATGGGTCACAGACTTTAATGTAAAACTTTAAACTTTAAAACAACTAGGAGAAAATCTTTGAGATCTAGGGCCAGGTAAGTTCTTAGACTTGAGGCCAAATTATTATTTATAAAAGGTAAAATAAGTAAATTGGATCTCCTCAAAGTTTTAAAATTTTTGAATTTTGATGAAAGTATACTTAAAAGGAAATTAAAGCAGGGCGTGGTGGTGCATGCCTGTAATCCCAGCTGCTTGGGAGGCTGAGGCAGGAGGATAGTGAGTTTAAAGCCAGCCTCAGCAATAGCAAGGTGCTAAGTAACTCAGTGAGACCCTATCTCTAAATAATAAACAAAAAAGGGCTCAATGGGACTGTGGCTCAGTGGTTGAGTGCCCCTGAATTCAATTCCAGGAGCTACATAGGAGAAAACATTTTCAAACTATCTGTCCAACAAAGGACCAGGATATAGAATGTATTAAGAACACTAGAAACTCAACAGTAACCAAATAATGCAAATAGAGAAAGTCATGAACAGGGTATTTCTTGCTTTGTTTTGTTTTGCTGTTTTTTGTTTGTTTGTTTGTTTGTTTGTTTTTGTTTTTGTTTTTTTGCAGAGCTAGAAATTGAACCCAAGACCCTGCACATGCACAACCTGAGCTACACCCCCAGCCCTGTGAATAGGTGTTTAACCAGAGAGGATATTTAGTTGACAAATAAGCATATAAAAAGATGCAATCTACTAGGGAAATGCAAATTATAACCACAATAAGATATCACTACATACCAATTAGGTAAAATAAAAAAAAGAGCAACACCAAACACTGACAGGAAAACAAAGAAACTGAATCACTCATGCATTGCTGGTGGAAATAAAAAATAGTACCACGAATAGAAAGCAACTGGGTACTTTCTTACAAAATGAAACAGGAAGCCTCTGTATGACACAGTAATTGCATAGTTGGGCAATCCCAGAAAATTAAAAACTATGTGCAAACATGAATTTTGTAATGGATGCTTTATTCATAATATCCCCAAACCTAAAAAATGACCTACATATCTTTCAAAATGTGAATGGTCAAACAAATTGGTACATCCATAAAATACTACTCATCAGTAAAAAAGGATACTCATGACAACTTGGGTGAACCTCTGAGTTAAAGAGTCAATCCTAAAGGCCATACACCATACAATTTAATTTATATAACATTCTTTAAATGGCATAATTATGGAAAATAAAGAACTGATTACTAGTGTATTGGGATGAGGCTGAATGAGATTTGCTATAAAAGGGCAACAGAAGGATCCTTGTGGAGCTGTCTGTTCTTACCTACAGCAAGGCTGACATCCTGGCTATCAATATTATACTATAGTTTTGAAGATGCATTGAGAGAAAATAGATAAAGTGTACATTATAATCTTTGTTTTATTTCTTAAGACTATGTGAAACTCCAGTTATCTAAAATTAATAGTTTAATTAAAAATAATCAGTTCTATAAAAAAAAATTAAAAAATAATAAGTTCTGCCAGGCTGTAGGAGCTGGGTGCTGGGGCCTTAATAAAGGAAGAGAGGCAAGAGAAAAAAAAAAAAAAAAAAAACAGCCTGCCTTAGGAGGCTGAGGCAGGAGGATCACAAAGTCAAGGTCAGCCTCAGCAAATTAGTGAGACCCTCAGCAACTTTTGGGAGATCCTGTCTCACAATTAAAATAAAAACAATAATAAAAAGGGTGGGGAATGTAGCTCAATGGTACAGCACCCCTGATTTCAATCTCCAGTATTAAAGAAAGTACTGAAACAACAAAAAAAGGAAAATCAATTATATTCTCTTCCTATTTTCTAATTATTTCATAAAACTTTATAAATATCAAAACAAAGGAGACAAATGAAATATAATGGAGAGACAATAGGTAATTATTAAGCAATTTTTAAAATACTGACTATATTGTATACACAAAACTCTGTGGACTATTGCAAGACAAATGGAAAATGGTATTGATTACTTAGATCCAAGGTAGCATGTGAAAAATCAAAAATATACTGGATATATATGCAATCTTTCTTCATACAAAATGTTAATAAAGCAGAATTTGTATCTTAATCTCATTCAAATTATGGCTTTCAATAGTGTTTTTTCTGTTATCAGTCTTCAGGCTTATTAATGAGTTTTATTTTCTGATGATGGCACACTTACTAACATTATGACAGCTTATATGAGTAATTTCTTAATTGGATTATTCCAAATGCAAAATGAAAATCTCTGTGCAGAGAAACTAATTGTAAAATTACAATCTAGAAATTGAAGTCTGCTATTAGACCCTGAAGCCATAGGACTGTCTTTATTTTTTGCACCATTGTGCCTGAACCTTGATACATAGATGATATGCCATTTGTATTCTGATATGCGTTCATTTATTTACTTTGTTCACTTATATACTTAACTAACATTTATTGAAAACATGATATGTGTGTGAAATTATGCTAGGCACTGAAGTAGAGCAGAAAAGTAAATAAGCCTCTGTCTTCAAGTAGCCTTAAAAGTGGCACACAACCAAAAACACCAATAATATAAAATAGAAAGTTTTATATGCCCCTCAATATAGTCCATACAAGCAAAGAACAGTCAGCATTCAAATAAGAGACCCAGAATAGCTAAAGCAATTCTTAGCAGGAAACGTGAAGCAGGTGGCATCACTATACCCAGGTCTTTTTGACCCACAGAAGCTGGGAAAGCTTTACGGAGAGGATGATATCTGGTGGGATTGTTACAAAGTCTAGGTTTAAAGAGATTGAGCTAGTGAAAGGAGGGGACAGAACCAGAGGAACCATCCTTTGGAGTCACAGGAAGATCTGAGATCATCCAAGTTGGAAGAATTTCCTTTCCTCCATCTCTCATCTCCGTCAGTCAAGCTTGCTTGAATTTGCAGTGACTTTGCAAAGATTCCTCAGCCATCCGTAAATTTCTTATTGGTATCTATTCCGCCTCCCCCACATTTTAAAAATTAAATAAACCTTACAGAAAATAAAGAATTGCAAATATCTGAAGTCTCTAAATACATATTTTTAATTTTTATGGACAATTAAGATGACATAAGAGAAAGTTGACACAAAGGGTAGCAATCAAATAGGAAATAATCCATAAGGATAAATTTTCTGTGGTGGACCATTAAACTTGTCAGTACTGAAGTACAAGGGAAGTTTGGGATCCAGGAGTGGTGTTGAAAGAAAAATTAATATTCATCATCATAAGGCAGTGTGTTAGAGTCAATCTTTTCCAACATCATTTGAGGATTTGCCAAATGTGAATTTCTCTCAATTTGTTATGGTTTGCACCTGGTGAAGCCCAGCCTGGCAAATAATCTAAGTGCTTATATTTACCTATCATTTTTCTCTAAAGAGGTTAAAGAAGGTAGTAGGAATATATATATCTGAAATTTCCTTGAAACTTCAATAGCCACTCTTGTTAACTGGAAAGTGATTTTCACCTTCAAAAGTAGCTATATCTCATTTAATGAGTCCACAATTATAAAGTAATGTTCAGTTTGTGTTACTACTAAAGTCCCAAACATAATTGCATTATTAATTTCTTCAGATAATTTTTGAAACCTTAATTTTGAGCTCGAAAATTTTTAAACATCAAAATACTTGGACTTTATCATGCCCCACCTCTAATTTAACTAATGGGAGACATGATAAAAACAACATATATGTAAGGTTTTGAAACATGAACACAAAGGACCTTCATATTCATTCCTACTCCTGCTATTCTCCAATTCCTTAGAGATCTAGTGAATTTACAAACAGACCCATTTTCCTCAGCACATTTCAAAAAAAGAAACATTCAGATCAACAAAAAGTGTTTTTAATTTAGTCTGATGAGTGGTATTTCAAACATCCACGTAAATAAGAAGCGTAGTGTCATTTGCTTACATACATACATGCGCCAGGCGCACATGCACACACACACACCCACACACCCCAGTTCCCATTTGATGATTACATAGCAAACTCTTCTAATCACAAAATTGCAGGACTGAACTTCTTGGGAGATACACCTTCCAAGAATCTACAACTTCAAAGGAAAGCTTAATTACTACAATGCCCCATACAGCTTACCCTCAACTCTGATGTGTGGACTTCACATTAACCTTATAAACAAAATGTCACAACTCTTTCTGCATAAAATTTAAACAAACAAACAAAAACTCTCAAGCAACAGTCTCAAGACAAAGAATCCCCAACAGAAACAACTGTTATAAGCTTAGGTGATAATGTCAAATACCAGATATCATTTAAAACTATCCAGCATGAGATCTCTCCTTCATGCATAAGTCTATTTTACTCCCCTGGATAAACTGGCCTCTGATATTCATTAGCCCATGGGATCAGAATTTTCTTCCTTGGATAATACTTAATGTGGGAACATGTGAAGCCTCTATTTCTTTGAACAGTTGCAATTATAATTATTTTAAAGCATTTCAAGCTATTTGAGTATAGTTGAATACAAAATTTTAAAGCACTGGTTCCAAATTGTGATTAGCTCATATTGGACAAATAGCTTCACATCAAAATGCCTGACCATTGCTCTTAGAGATCAGATTAGTAATCCTTTATCCTGCCATTTGTATATTCTCCTTAAGTCCACATTTGCCTTGATGTCCAAATAGGAATTGAAATGCAGTTAAAAAAAAAAAAAACAACATAAAGGCAACATAGGAGACTAAAGAATTCAAGGAGACTAAAGAATTCAAGGAAACTCATTGTTCTGGAAGTATCTGTCTTTTACAAGTGTTAACAGATTGGAATTGTGCATTTGTAGATTTTGGCAAGCATGATTATTTTCTACTGACAGAAATATTTGGCTTTGCAGGATGTGTTTTGGTCAGGTAGACCCATGACCCAGGCCATCCATCACTGGGATAATGTCAGGACTGTTTGGCAGTTCCAGGAGAATATGAATTCCCAGAATTTGTGGCAAAGAGCAGTCCTTAAATGAGTAGGCATCTGGGGTCGAACCATGTGGCCTAAGTACAAATAGCAACTGCAGCCCTTGCCTCCTTCCCCACCAAGCCCTGTATTGCAGTGTGACCCAGATCTTCCCTAGTGCTGGGTGAAGAGTACAAAGGACCACACTCACTTGCAAAAGTGAGAAGAGGTCCACTGTGGATCTGGCCTGATCATCCTCACGCTTCATTTGAAGGAGTTCTCAGTGGCCACTCTTTTCTGTGATACATGACAGTGCAAACAATAGTTCTGGCCATGTGGCATTGTGAGCTGGACCTGGTGGGCAGAGGGTGGATGATGGGTGGTGATGATATATCCTCACTCCTGTCATTAATGAGCAGAGATCTTCCTCTGGGGGTTGTTGTATTCAGTCAGTATAGAGGGCAAAGTCCCCAAGTTGTGCTTTGAGTCTGCCTACTATAATTTACATATATTCAGACTCTATCTACATACATATGTGAAAAATCTTCCTGTTGCAGGGGGTACCCAGGCCAGATGGAATATTTTAGGAAGACTAAAGACAATTTGCTGTCAGATGATACTGCAATGTTGCTACTACTGCGTAACAACAAACAGGAGGGGAAAAAAAGTACTCCTGATTTGAAGTTGAGCACCTAATCACAAGTCTTCTGTCTCCCCACTGACTTTCATTTAAACCCTGCGCAACATATATAGAAAGTTGATAACCAGCTGATACATCTGTGCTGTAACAAACAATATTAATAGGATCAAATGTGATAGTGTCTAAAAATCTTCCCATTTTTTTAGTTTTAGTTGTAGATGGATACAATATCTATCTATCTATCTATCTATCTATCTATCTATCTATCTATTTATTTATTTTTATGTGGCTAAGGCTCAAACCCAGTACATCACATGTGTGAAGCAGGCACTCCACCACTGAGCTATAACCCCAGCCCTTCCTATTTTCTTAGACTGTGTTCAAGATATGCTTGATCTTTTAGTTAAATGCTGGTGCTAGTGGAGACAAGGTCCTGACGTAATTTTCCAGATTTTCTGGCTTGTGAAAAGATCCCTTCACCAGGTGCATTGCCTGTTTCAAAAGCATTTGTTTTTGAACTGCCAAGTTTCTTATCCAATAGTATGGCAGATTTATGCTTTCAGATTATGGATCTATATTTTGTGGTAATTTATGCTTGTCCTGGCACCTAGTCACTGACGCATAAAAGAATAAGGATTCTCTACCATTTCTTTAATCATTGAGTCTTAGACCCATTTTGTGTGTTTAGGGGTCATGAATGGGGGGTGGTGTGTTCCTAATAATAATAGATGAAAGATGAATTTAAGAGGACTATTTAAAGATAAGCATTTCAGCCTGCACATCAAGTTGGCACTTTGGTTCCCAGTTTGGGAGTGTCTGGGATGAGAAGAAATTCTGGAGCCCCAGCTGCTTCTTATTTGCCTCACCAGGAGCAACTCCCCCTCTGAAGTGTCTGCTTTTTAGTGTCATATGACTCCTGCAGCTGAACTCACCCTTCTCCTAATCTGGCTCTCTTACATGCAAAATATTTTAAATCAGATACACAATAGCTTAGAATACCATAATTCCAATCTTTTAAGTTAAAATATAAAAAGGCTTGTTTTCTTTTATTAAAATAGTGAGAGACACCCTGTAGGGCAGAAGGAATCAAAATGTTTAACCTCAGTTTGATACAAAGTTCATCACTTTACTCTTGAATGATTCTTCTGATTGTCTTATGTTTCCAGGATGTAGGCAGTATTATGCATATGAAACAAAGAACTAAAGTGCATTTGAAAAATTGTGCAAGAAAGAGAAAACCAGTTGTCTATATTAAAAAAACAAAACCCAAATATCTTAAGCTGTTTTTTCTACCTAATTCTGCAATCATTTTCTAAGAACAGAGTTTGTTTACCAAAAATTCATTGCATGCATATTTGAATTAATTCTGTACAATGTTCAGTTCTCAATTCTTGGACAAACTCTCTAGCTTTTCGTGCTATTAATAAACAGAAAAGAGAACTTATGGAGATTGGGTTCACTGGGAACTATGCTTGGACAGCTTCTTGACCTCTCTCCCTCTGCTCAGGCAGACCACATCCCCTCATTCTGCACAAATCACAGATCTGACCCATTTTGACAGGAAATTTAAATATTGTATATTTGTGAAGACAGGTTGGAAATGGAGGCCCAGGAGTTATCCCAAAGTTGCCAGCCTTTTTGAGGGGCCACAGCTTTAATATCCAAATAAACTAAATCAACATCTCAGCCCCAATGTCCATCCCCACATTTTTACAGATTTCCTTGGGGGATTGGTTTACTGGCTTGTCTCTTTCCGGGAATTCCTGTGTCTATGCAGCCTACCTCCTTCCATAGGCCCCTGTCTGTCTGGACAGCACTGAGGGTTATTTTATTGCACAAGGCTAGGGGGCAGCACTCACACTGCAGTCTACTTCCAGAACACCTCCAGGAGTGAATGGTATCTCTGAAACTGAGTGACATAGCAGTTGGAAAAAACAAGAGTTTTTTCACTTGTCGCAGTACTATTAGCCTAAGGCTAAATGTGATAGAGGTCTGCAGAAGGTATAGTGGCTAATAAGGAGCAATCATATCACAGGATGGGGAACAGTTTTTAGGTCTGGTAAGGGAAGGAGAGGGAGGGCTTCAACTTTCATAGCCAAACAGACCCCGGCCATTAGGGTATTTTCTTAAAAAAAAAAAAAAAATCCCCAGAGGAATTCTGCTTTCTTTCTAAACCTTTGCCTCAAAATGTGAAAATGACAGATATATTTATTACCCTTACACAGGGCTTGAGGAGAAAGCAGGGAAAGATGAAATGAGACCATGTGGATGATTTAGGACTATGGCAAAGCCCCAAGCTGAAAACCTGAAATCCCTGGATTTATCCCTATTTGCCACTTTACATTATATACTCAGCCTTTCCCAGACTGAGAGCAAGGGAAAACATAGCTTTCAGACAGCTGTATAAAACAAGTTTCTCTTATCTATCTAATGTCAACCAATTGTTTACTCTATTGATTTGAAAATCTCCTTCCTACCTCAGGTCTTTCTTACATTGCCAATTAGCTCATTCCTGATGTCCTGTCACCAACATTAAGATCTCCTGATAGGGATTTATAACTGCATGCTAATTTTTACTATTTTTCTTGAGCTGTGAAGTTTTCCCATGCTGTGTAATTCCTCTCTCTTGAACATGATTGGGAAATACATATTTAATTAAGTGAGTGAAAAGTAAATAAGTTTTCCTTTTATAGCTGATTTATGAGTACTAAAGCAATCAAAATCAAAGTCTTCAATTATTCTTTAATCCCTCAAATCACTACTTCATTGAACATAAAATTAACTAATGTACCTATAAATTTTGTTTATGTGGTACTAAAAATAAATAAATTGAAAAAGGTCTTTATCTATGGAAAAGTTAGAAAGCACTGTGTTCAGATAGAGTCATATACAAAATAGTTAAGTAGCCAAGAATATCTACTCCTGGTAATAGGTTAGCTCTTTCAAACCACCTTATACCAATAGAACTAGAGAGATTGGCCTGAGAACTAGTTATTGATTTAATATAGGGAAATATTTTGGAGCATTTTGTTTATTACTATCTGCAAAATGAAGTTTTACTTGCATTTAAGAAGTATAGAGAAATAGCAAACTTCTTTATTATTACTTTAAACTAACTTCTCTATTACCTTAATTAAAAATTATATCACACAGTATGGTTTCAGAAACTGCTTGGAATACATAATTGAAATACTACATGGAGGGGCTGGGATTATGGCTCAGAGGTACAGCACTTGCCTAGCATGGGCAGGACCCAGGTTCGATCCTCAGCACCACATAAAACTAAAGGCATTGTGTTGTGTCCATCTACACCTAAAAAAAAAAAATAAATATTTTTTAAAAATACTACATGGAATCTATACTGTTTAAAGAAAAAATAATTATGACACAGGGAAGTAAGTGTTAGAAACATTAGACTGAGATGAAAAGAGGCCAAAGTAATCATCTTATCAGTTGGAAAATGCCGTTGCCTATGTCCCAATTTGACTGAACATGTGTCTCTTTTCAGCTCACTAGTTCAACATTGCAAGAGAGGCATTTAAATAAGATTATATAGCAGGAGTTAGCACACCTACTCGCCAGTGTGCTCCATAACAGACAAGGGCAGGTCAGCCATGGAAGAAGTGAGATATGAGTGTGAAAAAAAAAAGCAACCATTGAAATCCACACGTTTCAAACAACAAGATCTTTCACTCCCTCTCCCTTGAGCATTCTAGAGTCAGCCTCATGTTGGAGAATGTTTCCTGGCAGAGCTCTCTTCCCCTGCTGTGGGGAGGAGACCTAATGACTGCTGAGCTGTAGCTGCAGCTCTGTTAGGATAGCCCATCAGGTTTCCTGTCAAGATGGCAGAAAGCCAGACCTAGGTCTGGGAGGTAGGGAGCTGTCTCTGATGTGTTTTGAGGAGTTTCTGAAAGCACTTCTGTCACCAAACACTTCCCATAGAAAGTACTTGAAAATGTCACCATTGTGTTTTCTCCTTTTGCATAGAGAACCTAAACAGAACCTCTTAGCTGCACATAATTTTACCCAAGACATGTCCCCACTAGTGACTTTAACTTGCATGAGTTTACCAACTTGATTCCACATCCATTAGGATCTAGGGAGAGTGGGACACAAATCAAGAATATTTTGGTGCCAAGTGTTGTGTGAAAACAGAAAAACTCAAGATATGATGCACAGCCCAGTTCCAAGAATAGACAATAAAGTGGGGTCCTGGGCAGCCCAGTCAAGGCTTAGAACAATGAGTTTCCAGACGCAAGGAAAATCAGGGGCTATTTTTAGAGGTAGAGGGTGGGTGACAAGCAAAGTAAGTAGGTTGGTACTATCCCACAATTTTGCAATCAGTTCCTTGCCTTGAGTCAGAAATGACCCCTGCTTTGGTGGCAGCCATTTATGATTGCCAAACAAAGAAAAACAGAAGCCACACTGGCTGACACAGGCTTCAGACTCCTGAAATCTGTGGTTGAACATGAATCTGCCTTCAGTTTATCTCCTTTGTCCCCTGAGGTGGGGCTTGCTATTTTAGTCAGCCAGTAGTTTTTGGCCAAATAATTGCCACTATTAGACTTAATTACAATTTTTTTTTCTAATGTCATTTTCTTACTTTCAATAGAATTGAATAAAACAATAAAATAAAAACAAACATAGGCTCTGTGGATCCTCTGGGGTCACAGGCAATTCATCTGCACATCCCACACCAGTCAGGTTATCTAGACAAACAAGGAAAGGGAACAAGTGCTGCACATAAAAACGCCAGAGTAAAGAAAATTAATCCAGGCAATAGACCACCACGAGAAAGAATCATTTTCTCAAGTTCTCTTGCCTGAGGAAGGTAAAGGGAAATATTAAAGGTAATTGGGTCAGGCTTCAGTAACCTTAAGTATCATATAGCACCACTACCACCATAGAAGAGCTAGTACCGTCTACAGGCTTGATAATAATACAAAGAAAATAAGAAAGAACTGGACTGGAGTAAAACTCTAGAAGCTCCTTTGGAAAGGGATTCAAAGAAGAAAGCAAATAAATGATTTCTGTCCACTGGGCTGATTAAAGAGCAGCAATTGTATTGTCAATCCTGCCAGAATCCAAACACCACAACAGAATTCAGAATTAGAGATGCTCGTAAGCCTCTTGATCTAGATGAATGGACAACAGACATCTGCCTGAAGGTGAAGAACTGTTTTACTAACTGTCTCATGTGGTAATTGACAGCAGCTGACAATGAAAATGGCAGAGATGTAGGCAAAGAGGTCAGTCATCTGCCAAGACTTGTAAGCCGGGGAGCATGATTTGAATGTTAGACACAAACAGAAGGGAAGATGACTGTGCAAGTGTGACTGTGGCTGTGAACTCACCAGTCCTGGGACAGTTCATTTACACTGATGATTTTTCTCATGTTACACTTCAAATAGTGCCTCACAGACCCTGTGTGCATAAGGATGTGTGCAGGATGAAGGTTTTCATTCAGTCCTCATCCTGATCATTAGCTAATAAGTTGCAATTAGGAAACTGCTGCAATGATAATACAAAATTATAATTAAAGAAAAGAGTATAAGAATATATTGAAGGTTCTTTATTGTATTGTGGGTCTAATAGTAAAAATAAAAGTGAATTAAAAACTGGAGACATGCTAAATGTCCATTAACACATCAAAATATTCAGCTACTAAATAAAATGGAGTGGATCTGTAGGTATGAACATATAACATGAACATATAACCATAAATTGCCTTAAAATTTTTAAAAGTAGACTTAAATTGGGAATATGATGTATACTTTGATTCCAGTTTTGTTTGAAAAAATATTTTATATATGTGAAGAAGAATCTGAAAGTATATAAGGATATACTTAATAGGTCTGAAGTAATACTTCAATTTTTACTGAATAGATGTTATTTTGTTATTCAATTTTTTAATGATTATACTTTAGTTTTTAGAGTCAAACAGAGCCACCCTCATCTTCTTTTTTTGTTTTGTTTTGGTCTCCATGGTGCTAGAAATTAAAACTAGGGGTGCTTTACCACTTAGCTACATTGCCAATAATTTTTAAAATTTTTTAAATTTTGAAACAGGATCTTGCAAAGTTGCTGAGTCTGACCTTGAACTTGTGATCCTCCTGCATTAGCCTCTCAAGTTGCTGGGATTATAGGCATACATCATAACACCAGGTATACATTAGCTTACTAATTTTTAAAAACATGATTAGTTTTTCAATCTTAAGAAAAAGGAAAACAGTGAAATAGAAAAAAATAACATGGAAAGGGCTGAGAGATACAGCTCAAAACTTTGTATATTGGTGTACAGACCATTTACATCACCAGGAAAAATAAAATTTTATTGCAATTAGTTTTTTTTTCCATTCTAGTGGATAAGTTAAATTTTTCTCTTTAGATTGTGTGTGTGTGTGTGTGTGTGTGAGAGAGAGAGAGAGAGAGACAGAGAGAGAGAGAGAATGAGAGAAATATCAGAGTTTAGTGACTATAGTTTCTGCTAATATATTGATAGAGAAAGCAAGTTTTCTCTATTTTTTCTAATTCTTTATCATTTTAAGTTTTGAAGGTTCTTATTATTATTTCTTTCCCCCCTTCCTTCATTTTCTTTGTCTTTTGTTACATAAACTTAATTTGCACTCAAATATCATGTATTAGTCATGAACATTTTGATTTACAAGAGACAAAAACCAAACTCAAACTAGTTTATGCCAAAAAGAGAACTTGGGTAGAAATTTTATGATCATATAAGTAAGAAATCCAGGGACTTAAATTTTTTCATCAAGATTGTCTTTCTTTTTCCACTTCTCAGAGCTACTTTTTTCTTTATTGTTTCAATCTCAACCAGTCTATCCCCTCAGGGTAGTGAAGTTGGAAACCACAGCTGCCCTAAAATTTCATCACCCTTTGAGCTAAAAAATCTAGAAGAAAATGAAAGAATGCCTTTTTCCCCATAGCTCCAACCAGTCTCTACTCCTGGGCCATCATGACAGACTTGAGGATAACAGCCTCTGATTGGACAGTCTTGGTCATGTGCTCAACCCTATGGAGAGGGATGCAGGTCAAGTGTTTAACAAAGCTGTCAATAGGAGAGAAAGGGGAGTTCCCAGAAGGAAAAGATAACTGTGGCAAGAGAGAAAGACAGCTGTACACTAAGTATGGGATTTTAAATGTGTTGATTCCATAAGAAGGACAACAGAGCTACCCTCATCTTCTTGGTCTTTATAAATTTAAAATAAATTTTTTTTGGTTGTTGATAGAATTTTATTTTATTTATTTATATGCGGGGCTGAGAAAAAAACCCAGTGCCTTACACATGCCAGGCAAGTGCTCTACCGCTGGGCCACAGCCCCAACCCCTTCATAAATTTTTGAAGATTTCTTTATCTTAGGTTTCTATAATTTCTTTAAAAATTTCTCACTGAATTGTTAGATGTGGTTATGCATGTTTTTCTTCCCCTGGGTATCCTGTTATGACCAAAAGCTTTTCTCTTTCTCTGGTTTGCCAACTGCCCTGTCATTTATTTATTCTCTCAATGATTTATGTCAAAAGGAAATTCTAGTAAAATGAAAATTTCTGATTTTAAAAATACCTTATTTGATTATGAGGGAAGAAAGTATACTTTATCAGATAGGGTTTTAAAAAGTCTTAAGCTAGTGAGTTATTGCATAAAAATAACTTATGTTCTTTTTCCTGAGCCAACAGTCCTTTAAAAAGCAGGTGTTCCGGATGCTAGAGATGACAAACAGTTTTATAACTAACTCAAGGAAAAGCAGAGGACACAGAACTTCTCTGCCAAGTGTTAAAGCCAAAGGAAAAATATTCCAAAATGGACTTTTCTATAACCATCTCAAAACAGGGGAAGCTGGAGGATTAGTAAAACATCAAGTATGCAGTCTGGTCACTTTGAAGCCTGACATATTAGTTTGCTAAGGGTATGCATTTACACATCTCTTTTAAAGGGAAAAGACTTTCCTTCAGCCAAATAGTTAAGATATGATAGTTTTTCTGTCTTTAGCTCACATTAAGTATCAGCAACATCTGTTTCATACTCTACTTGGAATGGGGTTATTGTCACGAAGTTTGAGCAATGTGCATTGGATGTTTAACCCAAAGACTGTAAAGACTTATTTTCTGACTGTTCATTTGTTTGGGATGGACACGGAAGGAAGGTTGGGTATAAGTTTGGAGAACCAAGCATGTTCTCCTGTTTGAAAAAGCCTAGTAGATCTAGAGGGCAATATATGTTCTGCAGCCCCTAAGTCATTAAGCACAAGAATAAAATAATGTTTTGTTTTGTTCTTCTGTTTTTAATGCTCCCAGTTTCCGTCTTTGGGAACATCTACAGAACACATTAGTAGTTTCCTTCTGACATTTATTGATGAGTTTTCTATGGAGCGTCAATTTTTCCAACACTGCCTAGCTGTCACATCCATCTGTTACCTTCCATGTAAACCTGTAGCTGGTTAGCTGCCTATTGTTCCCTCTCTGACAACACTGCTGTCCATTTTGACAGAACAGTTGGGGATGGATGTTTAGGGAGCAGGTATGATAGGGATGATTTTTCACATTGCTTTAGGATAGAGCTGTCCAATAGAAATGTGTGATTTTTAGGCTCTTAGTAGCTAGACTTAAAAAATAAAAATAACAGGTGAAATTAATTTTGAATATTTTATTTAATCTAATATATCCAAACTCATACAACTATTAATGGAATATTCTACAATCTTTTGTGTACTTAGAATTTGAAATCCGTGCGTATACTATAATTAAAGTGTGTCTCAATTTGAACTTTTAAGTGTACAATAAGTATACATAGCTTGGGGCTACTGTAGAACAGTGCAGCCACAGAAAGACCCTGCAGGTTATACTGAAAGCATTTGCTGTGAATTTATGATACTTTCATATATCATGACATATTTCTAAGTAGTTTAGGATGCTCCGAACATAAAATTGATTTTATTTTAAAAAATCACGTTTCCCCAAATGTGGACCAAGATTCCAAGTTCTTTTCGCTTAAATCAATATAGCTATTAAAAGCTATTTCTGAAGTATGATAGATTTCAGAAAATATGGAAAGTTAAAAGTGAGCTCTTTAAATTTCTATTTCATAATTCTCAAGCTAAATTCCACATTAGATAATAAAAATTTGCAAAGGTATCTTCCAGATTATTTATGATTCTCATAGACTTTTCCATCACTTTCATAATTTTCTGCTGCCCCTGAAATTTATTTTATGTTCTAATCTCAATTCTCCAAGGTTTTGAGACAGTCTCTTGTCTACCTTGGCCATACATTTCTAGTATTATGGCTTGATCCTTATACCAGGCAGGAGGCCTTGGGAATTCCTATCTTCTTTGAAGACACTTTCTAGGGATGAGCAACAAGCAGTGATGTGGAATGCCCAGAAGCTTTGCAAGCACTTCCATACGTCAACATCCCCACGCTCATTTCCTAAGTCTATGGTTAACAGTGGTGGTGTGGATGATTGGTTTTGTTTATGTACATGTGTATACCTGTCCAAGAAGTAGATTGCACATGACCCTCCTCATATCTCTTGGCTTTTTGAAAGCTACTCTGAGAACTATTCTGGCTTCCAAGTGGTTATGGATGGACACTCAGCAGGGCAAGCTGCATCCACATGGAATGTATGTCTTCACTATTCATGGTGTTGACTTCTTCTTCTTCTTCAATACTCAGAGGCCTTCCCAGACCATCCAAAGTTACATTAGATCCTCTCTTTGTATTCTTCCACAGTTATTTCTGTTTCTTGCTTCTGTAATTGTAAACAACACTGCAATATAAGTGTTTATTAACTATACTAGGGCACTAGGGCCAAGCACATAACAGTTGTTCATAATTTGTTGAATAATTCATAATGAAGTACTTTGTATTTTTCCATTTATATCACATTAATGGTAAACATATCAAGATCATATAACATTCAGTTCTAGAGTTAAACATATTAATACTATTCTCTCATTAAAGATATTTTATTTTTTGACTTTTAAAAAATGTTTTTATAAGAGCATTATACTTGTACATGATAGCAGGGTTCACTATGACATAATCATACATGCATAGAACATAATTTGCTCCATTTCTGTCCCTAGTACTTCCTCTTTCCCTCCCCTCCTCCCTTCCTCATTCCAATTCCTTTACTCCACTGTTCTTCCTTCTAATTACTTATTGTTTTTTGTTTTTTTTTAAATTGGGGCTTTATAGATATACACCAAGGTGGAATTCACTGTGGTATTATATGTATGTAGCAAAATTTGGTCAATTTCATTCCATAGTTCTTCCTCTTTCCCTCCTCCCTCCCTTTTACCCTCCTTCTTCTAGTCCACTGATCTCCCCTCTATTTTTGTGAAGGCCATATACAACAAAGATGTTTAATTTTTGACAATTTGTTCTCTTTCTTCATCCATTCTTGAATTGCTAGTCAAATTACCATTAAAAGCCTGAGTAGAATGTTAAAAGCTGTTTATGAGCCAAAGTTAAGTATCAAATGAGAGAATCTAAATTTTAAAAAGTCTTAAAATTTCCAGAGAGCCAATAGCAATACTTAAGCATGAATTTAAAGGTTTTGTATATAACATTTTATATAATCTGTGTGATTACAATAAGAATAGGGTTGTGAACAAGGATATATTATTGCATAAGTATCCACAATGTGCTACCATTATAGCTTAAGGAACAAAGAATTCTGGTTCCATTTATGCCATGATAGGTAGTTTTACCGATTCACTGTGCTCTCTGCTGGTGACTCATTAGGGAAGATGAACATAGGGGAAAGATCACTGCTTACAAATTGGAGGATTTACAGGAAGTCCCCTTAGTCTCTTGTAGATATTTTCTGTATTTGTGCCCCAGGCTGTCTCTGGTTGTATTTTTGTATATTTTCCAATTGTTTCCATTTAAAAACACCAACAACAAAGCCTCTAATGATTTATAATACTGCATAAGGCACAGTAATAGGAATAATTGGATTCCCAGGATAATCTTAGGGAATCAGATTAATAATCCTTAAAATTTCTTCTACACCAAGTTTTTAAATCAAAGCTGCTATATTTTAAGCAGCCACAATGCCATATTTGAATTTCATCTCCCTTTTCAGTTATAACTTTATTAGAAGTGCTAAACTCAAAGGCCCAAGAAAAGAGAAAGGAAGAAATACTTAAGGAAAAAAATAAACATTAGTGAAGAAATTACCATAGAAACAGATCAGGTAAGGAATATCCAATTCCTATTTATGCTCAGCTCAGGCACAAAAGGACACATTGCTCTAAAGAAGTGGAGGATATGGAGGCAAGTATACAAGAAAGGAGGATTGAGGAAATGTTCTAGAACCTAGTAGAAAACTGGTAACAATATATCATCTCTAATCATTCCTTTCTCTTTGAAACTCAAAAATGATCAAAGTGTGGGTTCCTAATCATCTTTGTCAAAGCCCTATAGTTTCATTAGTTTTATTTCTGAGCTATTTCAGAAACTAACATGTTAAGAAATTAACATGGGTATAGCATTTATACTTTTGTTCAGCATCAGTTTTCATAGTTGTATTGCTTTTATGTAAAACATCCAGAGAGTTCTCTTATGTTTTATGTCTACAGTGAAATGTAATATGTTCATACTCCTTCATGTTTTTATTTAAAAATATTCTGGATATATTGTAGGGTTGTACTTTCTCATGCTCTTATTGGCTAGAGCCACACAACTAGTTTGGTCACTGAGTTGTGAGCAAAAATGACTGAACTGGAGCATTTAATTCCTGGTGTAAGACACTCTAGAGATTTCTTTCTTTCACTAGAGTGGCCAGTGATATTGTTCCACTAGGCTGGAGTCTTAAAGTGAGAAAGATGTGAAGCAAAGATGTAGCCGATCTAAAATTGCAGTATAGTGAGAGCAAGGAATACATTTTTATTAATGTATGGAAGTTTAGAGTGATGGTTGTATGATTGTTACCACAGCATAACCTAACCTATCCTGACTGATACAATCACATTTTCATAAGACTTTAGTATGGTCTGATTCTTGATATAAATAACTTACAATGATTTATATGTGATGAGGGCAAAATAAATGAAACAAACCTGGGTTCAGAATAAAAAAGTAGCCTGACCCAACTGAATTATTAAAAAGGACCTCAAATATACTCTTTCCAATGATCCAGAATCACTCAGTAAAAACTGAGCCTTTACGCCAGAGTTGGATTTTTATTAAGTAAAAATCTGCACTTAAAAATATAAAAAAATAGAGAATACATTCCTGTTTGATCACTGACAATATTATGGTAGTTTCATCTGATTTTTATAGCACAATAAAGATATATTATGGAAATTGGGCAAAAGGATAGAGGAGGCAGATGTTTAATTGTAATAATTGAATGAACAATTACATGGCAGCTCTTTGGCAGATGATATACAGTGAAATGCACTTCTGCACTAATTATTTTCAGTAGCTAACTCGGAGTGTAAAAATGTGCTCAGTGTTGAAGATCCAAATATGAGTAATACAAATTCCTTGTCATTGTTGATGGTAGCTGACAACTGAATGGTAGGGGATAAGAAACCAGCAAGAAGCAGAAACAAGCCAAGTACTCTAGGAGAAACACACCCTACACTGTGGCATGCATGGGCATAGGGTTTGTTCAGAGGGGAAAGTGGCCCAGTGGCTGTGGCTGCTAAACTACTCTATTGGTTGTAGGTACCTTTAGAGGCATCTGTTTAATTAGAAAACAGTATCAGAGACTGGATGTCACTAAGAAGTGCCTGAAGGACTAGGAAGAAGCAGTTTGTTTTCTTGGCAAATAAGCCAACATTATGCTGAGGAAGCTAATATTCTTGCCATCCAATCTCAAATCTGTTTCAACCAAACTACTTCCACACTTTGGTGTATCAATTTGTGGTTTGCATTTGGCAAGAATTTGCAAAGAAGCAGCAAACCAACTAACAGTCCAAACAAAAGCAAGCTCACAGCCTATGTGGGAAAGTGTATACAAGCATAGATCTAAATCACATTGCAAAAATAATCACATGGAAACAATGGTAAGTATGTGATCAAAAACATGTTAGAAACAGAAAAAAAAAAAAGGAACAAAAGAACTATAAAAATAAAGGAAATAGCTGAAACAACATCTCAAAGATTGCTCTTTACAGTATGGTATGCTATATAAAAACTGAAAGTTTCTTTCCCAGACCATCCATTTTCTGTACATACAATAGTCCCTTATTGTTGAATCAGATACACTGAGTTAACACCTGGCTCATTGTTAGAGCTAGGGGATGTTTAGGACAGTTGAAAAATTTATAATGCTTCAATAAAATGATTCTGCCAATCATTTGATTTTAAAAAGAAGAGCATAGAAATGTTTAAAGACAGAATAAAAGTATGTTCTTTGAAGATCATGTTAAAGGTGACAACAATACATTCGTATCTACCGGATGAAAGCAAGATGTGCTTTTTCTCAAAAGTTTACACTAGGAAAAAAAAAAGCAGTTTTATTTTAACCAGATGTGAACAAATTAAACCCAATATTTTCAAGTATTTTTAGTGCCATATGATGTCATCTGATTTTACATTTTCTACTGAGGGATAATGTGTATTTTCAAACTCCTGAAGCCACTTTCCATATAAGTACTTAGAATCTTATATATGATCAGTTACAATAAACAAATAATACTGCAGGAC
Source organism: Marmota flaviventris (assembly GCF_047511675.1). NCBI lineage: Eukaryota > Metazoa > Chordata > Mammalia > Rodentia > Sciuridae > Marmota > Marmota flaviventris. Next base: position 165,616 of record NW_027287681.1, on the reverse strand, counting down.
ATGCTCTTGGTTAAAAGTCACAAGCTGAGAAAGAAATTTAACTTTTCAGTAAGAAAGAAATGGAATTAAAAGCACGTGAAATGTCTGCTGGTATTTAAGTTACTCCCCATTTCAGTGACTATGATACTAGTCCAAATAGGTCCAGGGCAAGGATTGCTCTGGCCATTCCTAGACCCATAATTGCCTCTTTCCTATGCACTCCATAGGGACCGAATATAGTAATTACTTACGCTAATTACCCAGGGAACACCAGTTTAAACAACCAGGACTTTCTTTTTATTGACAATATATTTTCAATGACAGGGTCACACATGACAAACATCCCCAATGGCCACTACCCAGACTGTGCTGGGTTTATCTGGTTCTTGGCGCTCTTCTCTGAAAATAGCAAAGGGAACAAGGATGCTCTGAAACTGGCCAGGTCTTAGGTCCTCACACCTCTCTGGGACAGCTTCAGGTAAGTAGGCAAACACTGGGACAAGACTGTGGTCCTCAATTGCTCTGCTGAGTGAAGGCTCACAGTCATCTTGCCTGGGAAAGAGATTTCTTTAAAACCATTTAAAGCTTTCCAAAGGGCAACAGCGAGGCGGTCGTGAGCCAAAGTTACCATAAATGCTTCCACTCCCTCCTGATTTCATTTCGGAAATAAGAAAGGAAAGAGGCAGTCACCACTGCAGGCATTACTGTCGCCTCATCCTGCCCCTAAACAATTAAGAAACACTAAAAGTAAAGTTAATGTAACTATAGGGCCATGAGTACATTAAAACGTTGTTGAATTAACAAGCCAATATTTCAGACCAAGATCCTCTTCACCACCACCCACAATTAAGCACAGAACATTCTGGGCAAAGGACCCCCCTCCCCGCCCCTTGCCCTTCCCTACTTGGCGAAAAGGGTGGGCGAGCCTCGGGGAGGGGGAAGGTTGAGGGTTGAAGACTCGGAGCCAAAGCAAATTACTCTGCCAAAACGCTTCTCAGACACAACAGTTTCCCAGGATCAAGCCCACCTTCCGTTCTCCCCCTCCCGGTTTATGCTGGAACCCAGGAATGGTTTGGGGACCAATGAGGTGACAGCGGTTGACGCATGGATCACGGTGAGGGGCGATTTCATTTCAAGGGGGAGAGGCCGCGAAGTGGGGGTGGGCAAAGTGGGAAGCGGGGGCCAAAAGTAGGCGGGAAGGAGAGGGGAAACCCAGCTGGGGAAAAGCAAAGGCAGTAGAGGTAAAAGAGCCAAAGGTAAAGAAGAAAGGAGCAGGTCGGTGCACAGGAGCTGCCGGGCTGGCCGGGGATCCCCGGTCAGGAAGCAGCGAGGGAGGGACGTGGGCCGGGCGGGGGGCGCCGCGGGGAGGGCGGGGAGGGTCGCTGTCAGTCAGGCAGAGCAGGGCTAGCTGGCCTGGGGAGCGGGCGCGGGTGCGCACGGCAGCCGAGGGCGCGGCGACTCCGACAGCCTCAGCAGTGGTGGCCGCACCCGGGTCTCTGACCGTGCGCCCGTGCCGCGCTCCGAATCCCTCGGCGCCGGCTCCCGGCCGCGGCCGCCCCGGGGCTACCCCCGCCCGCGCGCGCCAGTTGGGGGGCCCGGGGAGCGGCGCCAGAGGCCCGGCCGCATTGTGACGTAGAGGAGCCGCGGCAGCGCCTCCGCCGCTCGTCTGCTCTCACTGTGGCTGTTCCTGTTCCCGCCGCCGCCGTCCATCTGTCCGTCTGTCAGTCCCGAGTCGCTGGCGCGCTTGGCAACCCGGTGAGTCCAGATCCTCAGCGGGCGCCCGCGGGGAGGCGAGGGGCGGCGGCACCGGCGGCTATGCCTTTCCAACTTTGCACCGGGCGACCCCGGCGGGTGTCGCCCCTTCTCCCTCTACCCCCTGGGCCCCCTTTGTGAGGCTGCTTGGGGCAGCTGAGGCGCCTCTGCAGAAAGGGTTTGGGGGGAGGTCTCTATAGTAACAGAGGCGGCGGCGGCGGCTGCCAAGCGGTTGCTTTACTCCGGGGAAGGGGAAATAGCTCCCGCCTCGGTTTCCAAAGGATTGTTCTTTTTTATCTGCCCTCTTCGTGTGGTTATTATTCTTGCTGCCGCTTCTGATCTTATCAAAAGCAGTGATGGGCAGTGCAGTGGCTCCCAAGAGCTGATAAAAGAAGAGGGTGAAGTAATAGTAATAGCAAAGGTAGTAACAACAATAATAAACGTAAAGAAGGAGGACACCTGGTGTTGCCGCCGCCCAGGGGGAGCCCCTCTCCCATCAGCACCAGGCTTCCTGGCTGCCCCGTCCAGCCCGGGCTCGGACCGGACCGCCTTCCAGCGCTGTCCTGCGCTGGAAGTCCATTTAAGCGGGAATGTTTCTCCCTTGGCCTTCTCTGTGGTGATGACTTTCATCTGCAGGTGGTAAGTGAGGTGAAACTCAATTTTGGCTATTGTCAAGTGCCACGTTTTGTTTGTTTCATTTTTTACGGAAAGAAAAGAGGAAAAATTATGAGCCATTTCTGGCAGCCATACAGTTTCCACAGGAAATACTAGCATTCTTTGAGGAACACGCTACTGCTTGCAGCAAAGAAAGTCTTTAGGAAACAAAAAGGCAACAGCATTGTTGCTCATTTTCAATGGACCGCTAGGAGGGTGGAAACGTGTTGTTTTTTCCTGTGGGAACATTGCTTTCCTTGGGAAAGTTAATTAATGAAGCATTGCTGTCTATACCCCTTTTCACTTGTTGGAGGCTGGACTCCACTTCTTTTGGTTGTTACTGACAAGTGCCCATCAAATAGCCTGGAAAAAGGGAGAACCCCTGCTGGACAATCTAGCCACACACCACGTGCCATGGAGCCCAGCCAGGGTGCAGTTTGCAAGGGCTGTCTTGGGAGGTTTATGAGGATTACATGTGTGCAGAGTATGTCAGTTCTCCAAGGTGTCACTCTAAACACGTAATTTTCAAGCACCCCTTTCGTTGCTGAATCTGCAGGAAGGCGAAAACCTATTTTTTGTATTATGGAACGGACATCTCCCTTGGGAATAGGTTGTAGTCTGTATTTCATTTGTACATATTGAAATTTTAAAAAGCGAAGAGAACAAGGTGTTGGAAACCAATATGCTAATGTGTACTCACCTGGGAGAGAATGCTTATTGGCTGTTTCTAAAGCAACTCAAATTATATTCAACATGGTAGGGTGAAGGGAAACACCTTTAAAATGCAGTTAAAACCATTAGAAAAGGATGTGACATTTTGGTATTGGTCACAAAAGTCTTTGGAAGGGTGTATTAGTAGAGGGTTACCTATAATCAAATGCTGAATTTTCAAACCTTGAATCAGAAAGAATATGACCAGCCTTCTCTTACAGATCTTTGAATATCTCAGATAATGATAAAGGAAATTTAGAAAGAAGGGATGTAACATTGAATGTCACCCTTGACTCTATAGCAAGCATTCCATGAAGAAAGTTTTTAAGACAGTAGAGTGGAAATGATGCTGTATTCATGAATTTGACATTCACCATTTGTTGATGTCTGAAAGGAAGTGACTAAAGCAAGTGAATTTCTCTGCCATGTCACAGCTTTGCTAATTCCAGGCATTCGTTCCGGTGCAGGTGTACAGTGGAAACACAGAATAGAGGCCAAGAAACTTTTAGTGTGCTGTTGTTTTGGAAAGAATCGTAGCAGTACTTTATTGCTTTTAAGAGGAGGGAAACCCACACAAACATCTAATACAAACAAATGTTCTTTGATATTATCAGAGAAAGCCCGGAGCCATTTTTCTTGCCAGATTTAAGGCATTTCTTGTCAAAAGAGGAAATCTCCCAAGGAGCAGGTGCATCATTATAAGAAACACAGGGGAATTTCTCTTTTAAATGCAAAATCTAATTGAAGAGCAACAAGAGAATCAGTGACTCACTTAGAATAAAAGCTTAGTTTTTGGCATTTTTTCAGGTTACCGTCGTAAGCCACGTAGGAGAAATATGTGTCTTGGGAAAAAGTAATACCCTGGTGAAAATCAAGTAGTCGCTCCTGTGAAACACTCATCCTTACACATTTGTTTCCTTTTGTCCCTTTGATTGGTATGTAGGTTCACTTGCAGTACAAAATTTACTGAAAACAAATTCACAAATCCATAAATATATATTATGTGTTATTTTGAAATTAGATAAATAGATTTTATATTTTGTGGGTTGCATCTTGTCAACTCCTTTTTAGCATTCAAAATTAATGATTGAAATATGTTGAAATGCTGATTGTTAATTGATGTGATTGATTGCTGGTCCCTAAAAAGTACTAAGAGACTCCTAAGGAGTTATTGTTATTCACTTCACACATATGTGGAATATAGAAACATAAAGAAAAAATCTTTTTACAAGGAACTTAATAGGTGGAAATAGGACACATCAAAATTAAATAATGAAACAAAACATTAAAGAAGACATTTTTTAATTGAATGCCCAAGATACTAAATAGTAATTGAGATGGAATTTGGAGGATGAAGTGACCATATCAGTTATCGATTGATCAATGTTTTTGGTTAGCTTTTTATCACTGTGACCAAAATTCCCAACAAGAACAATTTAGAGGAGGGGACGTTTATTTGGGGCTCACAGTTTCAGAGGTCTCAGTCTATAGACAGTTGACTCCTTTGCTCTAGACCCAAGATGAAGCGAAGGGCCGTGCTCAGTTCATGGCAGGGCCAGGAAGCAGAAAGAGAGAAAGAAGGGAAGGGGATGGAGCCACAGGAAAAAAGAACCCTTCCAGAGCATGCTCCCAAGAACCCACCACCTCCAACCTTACCCCACCTCACCTGCCTATAGTTACCACTCATATGGTCAGTCCATTCAAACTAGGATGTACTGATTTAGGTTATAGCTCTCATAATCATTTTTATCTCGGAATATTCTTATATTAACAGGAGCTTTTGGGAGGCACCTTGTACCCAAATCATAAAAATGAGTTATAAAATAACCCCCAAATTTAGTTGCTTAAAACAACTATATAGCTCATATTCCTCTGGTCAACAGTTTGATCTGACTTCAGCCAGGTGCTTCTGCTTCTGCTAATCCTGGCTGGGTTCCTTCAAGCATCATCAGTTAGCAAGCGAATAATCTTGGGATGGCCTCACTGATTTGTCTGAAAGTTGTCACACCATCAGGTGCACAGGTGACTGGCACATGCACCTTTCATTCTTCAGCCAGCTAGCCTGGGCATTTTTTACATAGCAACCAGTGTTCTAAGAACAGAAAAAGAACAACTCCCAGGGTAAAGGTGACTTTTAATCTTATGCTTGTATCCCATTAGCTATTCTCCCATTAATTATATCAAATCATAAGATAAGCCCAGATTCAACGAGTGTAGAAAGAACTCCACTTAAAATGAGAAGGACCTGCAAAAAATTACAACCTTTTTCTTTTTCTGGAGGATGGTGGGTAGACACCTTTGAGTAAACTTATTTCTAGCAAAGGTATTCTGCTGAGGAATAGTGGAATGTAAGCTAGAGAAGAGGAAGAGCTTGCTTATGGCAAACCCAGAATTTAGGTTAAGGAATTGCCTTGTAAACCATTGTCCTATAATGTTTGTTCTTTAAACCACAGGAAGAAGATGAGTGACACAATGAAAATAAAATCTTAGCCATATCCTTCTGACAGTGGCATTGCAGACAATAAGCTGGTGGCACTCTCACAGAGCAAGGCTGGGTTGAAGGGAAGGCTCTGATAAAGGTGGACGCAGAGAAAATGAAAAGCAAGGGGTTGATCTGGGAGATCCCATATTTAGAATTAGGTGACTGATTATAGGGGTTAGTAAAAGCATAAAGTCAAAATCATTCTGAGATTTTAAAAAGCTTAAGTGACTGAAAGAATGATTGTGCTGTTCTGAGAAATAGAGAAATCAATAAGTGATTTATTTGGGGGGAGGAGAAAATTCAGTTCCAGAAAGGTTGATTAAAAGAGATAAATTGAAGGTGAAAGTATATTCTAAGCTGCAGAGTATGCTATGAATGTTAGCTATTGTTTTGTGTTTAAATTGCCATAGACTATTGTGTATAGGTAAGTATTTTTAGTTGTAAAGCAAGAAAAAATAAAATGTGACATTGAGGATACCCTAAGATGTCAAAGGGAAGTCAGAAGAACCACTCTCGGAATGGAAACAACTGCTCTGGCCATCTAGGAAGAAGAACTGATGTCCTTTCTCCAGAGGCACATCCGGAAGTCTGCTTGGATTCAGCAGACTAGTCAGGAACATACCTTTGGCCTAGTTTGAGGGGCATGCAAACTCTTGAGTTAGATGCATGAACTGATGGCCCTACCAAGGTGTCAAACAATGGGGAGTTAGTGCCACCAAGATGGCACACACTGAGGTGGTGCTATCAGAAGTAGGGATGGACACATTGTGGCAAAATCAAGAAAAGCTCACTGAAGATGGACACTTGAGATTTATGTGGACTTAGTCACAAGAAAGCAAACAGGGCAGGAGGCAACCACCTAGGCATACATATGTTGAGATGTAGGTGCATTGTTAACAGTTAAGCCCATGCAAATAGTGGTATTTTCTCATGGAAAGCAAAGAAAAAAAAAAAAAGATGGCCTGGCGTGATGCCTTATCCAGGCTCCTCCATAAACATTAGGGGACATTTTATTAGTGAGGAGAGGAATTCTAAACATTTTCTGTTCTATCTTTCACCTAAGAGCTCATTTGAGTTGCTGCTTCATCAGCCTCATTTTATAGACAGCCAGACTGAAATTCAGGTGGTGTCCTTACCACCAAGTGCAGCTGTTGGGCCAGACAGAAACACCTGGCCTCTGTGACTTCACACAATTAGTCTGAACAGCATACACAGCTGCTCTTTATAGAAGGCCCTTGGATGGACCAGCTAAAATCCAAGCATACACTTTTATAGTTTTTATTGCACAAGCCTAAGAACCCTGAAGATACTCAATAAATGTTAATTGAATGAGTGAATGTGCCATTATCTGGTGCAGTAACATTTTCTAAAACAGTCTGGTCTGGCTTTTCATTATTCAGGGTAGAGTTTGCTATAAAATCCCTAAGTGCCTTTTGTAGATTTAAATGTTTTAAGGCACTCTTGTCATAGTAATGTAGATTTTTTTAATCTGCCAGTCATAAAAATAAACTTATATTTCTTTTTTTGTATTAGGACTCTTGGTTGTGATAGAAACCCAGTTTACTTAAGTAGGAAGGGCAAAGTCTGGTTTATGTAAAGGAAAAGTTCAGGAATGAGCCAATTCTGATTTCCTTTCTTCTTCCTCGTGGAAAACTGGTCATCAGCAACTTTAGTCTTAACTCCTATAAGAAGAGAGAAAAATTAAGGATTAACTCTGATTAGACCACTTTGATCACATTCACAGACGTGATCTTGTTCTTATGACCAAAATTTAGACCATGCCACTTGGCTCTGGTTTCTTCATGTGTCCAGTGCTTCCAGAAGGGGTTGGAGGTATGCATCAGAGTAGCAATTTGAGGATAGAGTAGGTGAATGGGAGAGTGGTCAGCAGAACCCTCCTAAGTCCTGGGACCTGAGAGTGGGAAAGAATTTTGTAATTGTTCTTTCCTCCCCATCTGGCTCTTTGGGAACCAAATTCATGGCCTCTCACATACCACACAAGTATGCTACCACTGAGCCACATACCCAGCCCTTGTTTTTTTTTTTTTTTTAATTTTCTCACTAAGTTGCATAGTGCCTCACAAAGTTGGTGAGGCTGGCCTTGAACTTGCCATCCTCCTGTCTGAGCCTGCTGAGTTGCTGAGATTACAAGCATGAGCCACCCACACTTGGCAAGGATGTTTTCTAAAAGAAAATTTTGAAAAGGAGTGAGTGCAGTGTGAGCAGAAACAGCAGATACTGCCTTTCCCATCTGTATCCCCAGGCCAGAAGCCTGGGACTGCTCTTGATCTCATCTCCCACTCCTCCTCCCCCTACTCCAGACCTTCCATTTCACTATTCTTGGGACATCTTTGAGAATGCTCTTCCAGTCTCACCTGCTGGAGTGCTCTTTTTAAAGAACAGATAAATGAAACCGAATCCTGAAACTCCCTGCTAAGAACCATTCAAAACCTTATCATCTTCCTGGGGAAAAGTCCAAGCTGCAGACTGTAATGTCAAGGTTTTCCATAATGCAGGCTCTGCCTTCCATGATGCAGGAGAGGGGTATGTTCAGCAGAGTTTTCTTCTAGCTGCCCATATTCTGGCCATGCTGACTGACCTGCTTAACTTTTAAAGCATCCAGTGGCTATATTCTGCTTCGTCCTCATGCTTTTTCTTGTGCTATTGTCTCAGTGGGAATTGTTTCTCTTTTCTTGACCCATTAATCATCTAGTAATCCTTCCCAACTCAACCCCCGCCTTTGCTGAGCACCCATCTTCCTCTACACAAATGTCAAAAATAGGACTGGGCTGGGGATGTGACTCAAGTGGTAGCGCGCTAGCCTGGCATGCGTGCGGCCCGGTTTCGATCCTCAGCACCACATACAAAGATGTTGAGTCCGCCGAAAACTAAAAAATAGATATTAAAAATTTTCTCTCTCTCTCAAAAAATAAATAAATAAAATAAAAATAAGAAATATGACTGTACTTTCTGGTCTTTGCATATCCCCTGACCTAATATAGTGCTTCTCACACCATATATGCTCAGTAATGTTTAAAACAAATGAATGAAAAAATCTGGGCTGAATCATTAATTTCTAGGTTTTCTAAGCGAGTTTCTGTTTAGAGTTATTCCATTTCCTTTAACTTTATTCTCAAGTTTTCCTCTTAGAACATTGGACATGAAGGGCAGGATCTCTTTGAAGTTGCTGATCAGAGAGTTTTGTTTTTTTTTAAGTTTTTCCAAGTGTTCTTATAATTGTGTTTTACTCTATCATTAACAACTACCTTAAGAAAGAGGCTGAAAAATAGCATCAGCCCAAAGTGAATCTGTAGGTTCAAAGCTGTTTTAGAGACCAGATGAGGAGTCATTTTCCTTCCTAACATCAAAGAGGAGATTTAATAGTTAATATTTATGAGATACTCTGTGTTGTGTGCTCCCCGGATGCCTTAAAATTACTTTTTTATTTAATCCTCACAGCAGCCCTAGGGAAGGAGGTGTTGTTATCTATTATCCTTTGTTCATGTAAGAGGAAACTGGGATTTAGAGAGTTGAGGTGGCTTGATGGACCCTAAACTCCCTTTCCCTGGAGACTGTCCAGCTGCCAGACACTCATCTGGGTTGCTGAGGAGGAGAATAAAGTGTTAACTGGGCCCTCCTGGATCACTTGAGATGATTTTCATTGTTGTTGATCTTCTAAGATGAAGTGACTACCCCTTAAAACACTCTAGTGGCCTCTGTTGGGCATCAATTATGGCAAAAAGACAAAGGAAAAGTTGTAAAGAGGCAAGGACTTTAGTACTATAGCTGAAATTAAGAATTTCTACCTTAGCGATTCCAGTCATATTCTTGTGACCCTGCTGCTTCCAGATAATAAAAGCCTCCTAGGGCGGTCGTACTGCTGTGTATGAAATGCAGGCCTCTTGAGCAGGCACAGAAAAAGCTTGGCTTTGAGAGTCATTCAGACTCATTCCATAAAGGGAACCAAACAGTTTGGAAGGCACAGAAACTCAATGGTTCTTAACCTGTCTCCAGCCTGAGGTTCGGATGAAGCTATGGATCATTTCCTTAGAGAAAAAGATATGCAAACACATACATGCACAGCCCTTTTTATTTAATTTCTGGGATTTCAAGGATCTATTAAATACCATCTTTGGATTTCTTGGTATTTCATGGATACTATGGACTCCTGGTACTCCATAGTACCCTAAAACCCTGTTTAAAACAGAAGAAAGAAAACAGCCATTGTTGAGTGTTTACTGTGTATTACACTTGACCATTTATCATTTAACATTTTACAGGCTTTTTTGAAAATATCATAGATAACCAACCCTCTAAGACATGCACCATGAACCTAGTTCTAAGTTATGGAGGATGAGGTTATAAGAAGAAACTTGTCTCCGGACTGTCAAATGGTGAAATGGAATTGAATGCAGAACCCAGTTCTGTATCCCTGTTATTTCATGCTGCTGCCATGTTCATTTATCCTACCACATGAGGCATCCGACCTGAAACAGGGAAATTTGAACCCTCTGTTAGTCCTGACCTCTCTCAGACTTCAATGTCTTGGTTAAGTGGCTGCTTCTGCAGCCAGAGCCCCCGATATGTCTCCAGTGCAGGCACAGCCAGCACCAGAAGGCTAGGAAAGTTGTAGCTCACTCTGCTCCTTCACCTGCCACAACTGTCTCACACACAGAGCAGGTGACATCATTAAAGACAGCACTTCTGGCTTGCTCGTCTCTAGGTACGTTCCTACTACATTGCTGGTTATAGTTTTCACACCTGAAAATTTTAACTGAGTTGATACTCAGCATCAAAAAATGACTGTAAATTCCCCATGTGATCCCTTCCAGGGATATTCACTGGAGCCTGTCCTACTCCAACCTACGGTCACAACTGTGAGCAGACAGAAGTGAATCCTGAGCTTGTGGAACTTACATCTACCTTATATCTTGCCAGGAAATGGGCTCATAAATAATTTAAATAAAGTGTGATAATTTTTATGTAAAAGAAAGTATAAATAATTTATTCTACTCAAATCTCTGTTCTTTGCAGCTTTAGAACTTCAGTTACAAACCATTGTCAACTTCTCTAGCCTTTCCTCCCTCCAGGATGTTTTAGAGTGCTTCTGTTTCCTGGTTGACAGAATCAGGGGACACACAGTGAGAGTAGTTAATCTCAGTGTCCCTGTTGCAGATGAGAAGGCAAGAGTGACCAAATGACTTAACCACAGACAGGGTGAAGACAGGGGTAACTAGTTGGTCTGGTCCCCAGTAGAGCATTGCTCACTATAAACCACAAGCTGCTTCTAATTTACTCGAGATGTTACTATCATGGTCTTTATGTTCTGGGCTCTCTTTGCTACAAATGAATTCAGCAGACAAATCCTGCTCAGAAAGCAAACACATGGCCAGTCGCTGCTCCCTCTTTGTAGCCCCTGGTGGGTTCCCCTGTGTGTTCTCTTCCTCATTCCATAGTTACTTCTCCCCGCTCACCCATCTGCTCCTGAGGCAGCATCTCTGAGTCTCTGGATAGCCTCCCTGGGTAGCCTTCCCAGGTTTTCTCTGCAAGTGTTTTGTGACTATTCCCAGTACTGCCCAAGAGAAATGTGTTAGACTTCATGAATGTGAGCCATGTAGGTACTTTAACATTTTCCAGTGGACACATTATAAGTAAAAGAAAACAGGTGACATTAAGTTTTACTTAACAGAGCATATCCAAAACAGCATGTCCACATGAAGTCAATATAAAACATCATTAACCAGATACCTTACATTCTTTTTTTTTTCCAATCAAAGCCTTTGGAATTTGTTGTATATTTTATATGTGACTCAGACTAGCCCCATTTCCAATACTCAGTAGCCACATATAGTGACAGGCCCCCATTGTGGATCATAGGCTTATACACTCTGAGCATCCAAACACACTCACCAACCACCTGCTCTGTCTCCCTCAGCACTCAGTTCCAACCTCTGCTGCTGACTCTGTAGGAGGTATACATAGCTGTCTGTGCTCTTCAACCTGGGCTTGAGGGTAGGGGAAGCATTGTTGTCATCTTTTTTTCCCCTGGTGCAGAGTGCAGTATTTGATGGGCCCACATCTGACACTCAGTATATGGTGAATACACTAACCAATGAAGGACGGTTATTTTTTTTATACTTTTTTAGTTATAGATGGACACAGTATCTTATTTAGTAATTTTTAATGGTGCTGAGGATCAAACCAGTGCCTTACATGTGCTAAGCAAGTGCTCTATCACTGAGCCACAACCCCAGCCACAAGGAGGGTTATTTGTAGCCCCAGGAGCTGAAGGGATTGATCTGTGAAGGCCCATCTGTCCAGCCTCTGCTTACTACTCCCCTATCTCAGAGCTCCCAGCTCAATCTTCCAGGAGCCACAGAATGGCATTTGGGTCAAACTGAATGGACAGGTGGCCTCTGAGTCACAAACCAGGTCTCTACCCCTACACCAGAATTGTCCTCAGCCTACCTATCTATACACATCTTGTTTAGCATATAGCTTTATCTCTTTAATACCCTAGTATGTTAAATTATAATAATTTTATTTAATAGAATGAGAAAACAAACAGCAGCACAGATCAAATACAAACACTGATCCATTGAACAAACCTCCTACTGAGATTACAAAGGACCAAGTGACATAAACTGCTCAGGAAACAGGCAGCATCAGGGAGCTGTTAGGGCCATCACTATGGACTTTCTGGATGTTTCCAATCATTTAGAATTATCACTCTTCCCCCTGAGAGAACCACAGATTTATATCCCGAGTAAATTTACCTTTGCACATATAGTATTTAAATTTTTGCCTGTGCTTCTAAACAATTTATGTGCATGTTTTAGGTTGTCTGCTTTACCCTTCATGATAAATGTCATTTGAAATTAATCCATATGACCAAGTCTAAAATATTGGTACTTCCATAAAATAATACTACCTATATATTTCAAATAAATTCAGAGTTTAAAAATGGGAAAAATATTAGTGTTTGAGCTATTAAGTCATACAAACATCTCAAAAAGGAAAAAGAAAATAATTAGCCAGGCCCACTTAAAAAGACATTGGAATGAAAGGTATAATTGGGCCTACCTCAGTCTTAACCATTGATCACCAGTTTCAACCTGGAGAAGCTCATTGACTTACTTGGGATTTTGTTTCTGGTTCATACAGGAAAAGAAGATCTTACTATCACATGCTATATATTAGGGGGATTAATAAGTTAGAAAACGTTTTGAACAATTCCTCAAAGAACTATCTGGAACAGTTTGAGAGTGAGGTGGCTTGCCAATGTTCTCGAAAGGAAATTCTGAAAAACTAAAAAAATCAGCCTACATCATATAGCAAATAACTAAACATTAGCCATGTTTTAAGTAGTTTGACAATCTTGAGTTTAGTAAGACAAGGATGGTTCAAGATAGACAAAGCTCTGCATCTGTTTGCTCGAGTTCGGGGAATGCTGCTTTCATTTGGGTATTTTAAAAAAGGATTCATGTCTCTCTGCAACTAAAATATCCTTCTTCAAACATGATGGCTCTGGTGTGCTGTGTTGGTGTAATTGAAAACCTATAAAAAGGCTGAAAGCTACTTTTGAATTGGCTCAGTGAACTTGGACTGGATTCGTCAAAGTGGTGAAAGGTTTAAAGGAATTTTCATAAATGAGGTCTCCAAGCTGTTTTAACCATAGAATTCCAATGAACTCCAAGGCCCATGAACTCAGAGAATAGCGCCTCTGAGAAGCACAGTCATATCAAGATGGAAATAAATGATTCATTTTCATTCCCTGAGTTCTGCAGACGTAAGCACACTTAGCCACTGATAATCATAATTTAGCAGTACTGTTGTGCACTAAAAATACAATTGAAAAGTCTAATCTTTAATTACGTTGAGTACTCACAGATTAACATGGTTACAAATCTTGGGCACTGGATGTAGTACAATGTTTACTCCTGTTGCTAGGAAATATAGCAGAGCTGGGAGCTCCTTGAAAGTTAGACTGATTTGGTGAAAAGAAGGACGTAAATTTCTCCCAGTAAGAGACTATCATTGCTTCTCTCTTTTGTAATGTATGTAAATGTATTTCATGCAGTGGAGTCCTGTAAACTTAAAGCTTTCTTTTGCAGTGGATGTACAATTGTTTGTACCTAACTAAATATCATGAGGATATTTGAAAATGTGATTTTTACCTAGAGCTCCTCTATGAAATAAGCATCATGAAGTATTTGGATTTCTAGTGGAGTGAATTTTTCCATTTGTTATAATTGTCAAGAAAATGGATAGCTGTTTGAAATCTAATTATCATGAACCTAATTGATGGTTTTGCATTCTTGCCTTATTTGGTCCAGGTTGACAGTTTTCCAAAATCATTAAAACTTGCATGAAGGAAATCAACTCTGCTTTTCTTTCTTTCTGCCCTCCTTTGGCAAACCTCACTGCATGATGCAGTGTACAATAGTGTTTTTTTTTTTTTGTGTGTGTGTGTGTGTGTTTTTAATGCAAAGCTCATGCTTGCACAGCATGAAAGGGAGGAGCTATGCCAGCTCACTTGCCTTGTCCCTGAGAAAGATGAAGATTGCTGTATACTATTTTAGTCTGAATTGGGCATGAAAGAGTCCTCCCCAAGCTCAAAAAACAGAACTAAGAAAAAACCCACAGGGATAAATTCCTATTTGATGTCTATTTGAAGCAATCCCCTGTGCAAAGGGACTGGTATTTCAAAGCAGGGGTTCTTCCATAAGAGATGGAAAACTAGCAGAGTACTTAAGTGTCTCAGGAACAGGGTTAGGATGACTTGTGCTTATTACAGGATCATATCCTTATATCCAAGTTTAAAAACCTGAATAAAATTAGAGAAGGATGCTTGGGGTGGGGGGGGCAGGATTATGACTGCAGTCCAACATATGAGCTCCCAGCCTCTTTTGGAAGGTACACACTTTCCCCTACCCTCTGAATAATTAAGTCCTTCCTGTAGAAAGCCAATTGTTAATTTTGGTAAGAATTGTTTTCTTTATCTGTGCAAATATCTAGCACAATGTCTGATAGGTTCTATATGATCAATATGTTGGATGAATAAATTAATCTTTCTATATGTCTTTCAGAGTAAATGTGTTCATAATCTAAAACCTAAACCTAAGATTTACTCCATTGCAATTAATCAAGGTTAGGAGCTTTTCTCAGAAAAGATATAGCACATTACCTTTGTTACTTATACTCAGACCATCTGAATTGAGGTGCTTTGGATTTGGTCAAATAAATAGGCAAAATGCCAGGTGAGGGAAAGTCTCACTGCTTAGTCACTAGTTGGAATATGTGATGGAACTGTAAGGGGTTTAGGCCTGCTTTTATAGAATTGATGCTAGGAGAAAATTTAGAGCTTTGACAATAATGAGATGGAAAAGGAAACCTGCCACATAGATTACAAGCTTCTTGAGGGCAGTCATTTTCAGCATCTCTGAAAATATCCAACTGTATATGAATGGCATGGGATAAGGAGGCAGAGGAATGTACTGGTTCTGAGTATGGGCTTGACCCTCAGAGCAAGGCCTGACTCAACTGCTTTCTGTGTCTGTCACTTGGGATAGCTTATTGAACCTCTCAGTATTTCAACATGGTTTATTTATTTATTTATTAGCAAATATTTGTTGATCATCTCATTTATTCAAGTAAGTTTTGCTCTTTGGGGATAAAATGGGAACAATGGAAATCGGTTCCACTTTATCTTTCTCCACCTGCTCTGTGTACTAAAACACCTGCCAAGGAGATGAATTAGCAGCCTCCTTTGTTCTCTGGCTATGGTTGGGTTTTGGCCAAAGGGAGGCATGACCAGGAGATTAGCAAACAAGAGGGGAGTTTGGGCTATTTATTCCCTGGACACCCCCTTCCCAGGCCACCACCCTCTGTTGTCTCCTCAAGGCTCTTCTCTGGTTCAGTGACTGTGCCCTCCTCCAGACACTTCTGGGTCCTGCACTGTCTGAGTCTTACCAGCTCAGGGTCCTGCACTGTCTCTTATAGCTTCTTTAGACTCTGCTTCCCATACCTTTGCAAGTGATCTTTTTAGTAAACTACCCTCAAATTGCATTTGAGTGTGCTACCTGTGTCCTGTCAGGAACCTGATTGATAGAAGTAATTACCTGTTTCAAAAGTCATTGTAAGAATGACATGGTTTAAGTAGAATTTAGTACAATGATTGGCTCGTAGTATGCATCCAACAAAGTTAAATATAGTTAGTTCCCTGTCACTTAATATTGGGGACACATACTAAGAAATGCATCATTGGATAATTTCATCCTTGTGTGAATATCATAGAATATACTTAATACAAACTAAGATAGCTAGTAAGCATCATAGTGTGTCACTAACTGAAACATTATTGTGTGGCACATGACTGTCTTATGATTATTAGCATTTTGTTTGTTTGTTTTTTGCAGTTCTTGGTATTAAATCCAAGCCTGCATGCTGTAGCAACGAGCTACACCCTCTGCTTGTTTTTTTTTTCTTCTTTTTAAGCAAAGTATTGGATTTGCAGTATTGTTGTTGCATAGTTTAAAATTTTTTGTTTAAGGTGAGAGGGAAACCACTATTATCTTGCAAATGCTAAAAATGGGAAAAACCAAACAGATAAATCAAGGAGTAAGGTCACACAGTGTTTCTAGTTGGCAGAACTGAAAAGTAAAGAAAGGATTTTCATTTTTGTTGCTCTTAGCCAGGATACAAAGTCACAACATGTCTGAAAAAGAATATTGCAACTTCAAAGCATTTAGTAAATTAAAACAACTTTCTTGAGATAAGTGGGTATTCCTAAAGTAAAAAATCCTACCATAACCTCTAAGTAATCATGGGGCTGAATCATGGACAACTCAGTGCTTCAACTTAATTACTGTAAGGGATAGGGCTACATATTTCTCATTAGTGTCCTCCTGGTAGTTGAGGGCTGAATGTCTTATAGGCTTCTGGGGCTAGATCTGTTTATTTACAGTCCACACAGAGTAGGAGACAAGCATTATCATTTGTGTAGCAGATTTTCTACTTATATACATCTTTCTGACTTCTGTGTTAGAGTGTTCTTGAGCCACATAAAATAGTTCACTTTGTGATATTTAGCAGCATCTCATCCATAACTTATAGCATATTCATTATTTATCAAGAGTAAAAACTAACAAATTTCTTGAAGTAGAGATCAGTTGAAAACACAAAGTATACTACAACTTCTTTCCATTTGATAATAAATTTGTTAGCAGTTATTAAAATTTCAGATCTTAGAGATGTGTCTTTCAGTGTCTTAGAAAAATTGCCCAAGTAGTCTCTAACATTGTAGGAGAAAAAGGAAATTTCAGAAGTGTCTCTTTTCTACAATTAAGTAGAGTCAAGGGAGAAATAGCAATTTTAAAGGTCTTTTGATGTCAGTCCAAATAAAGATTTATATATTGTCCCTTTTGAGTTAGGAGCTGAGTAGGCAAAAACAAATACCCTATTACCAGAGGAGCTGATGTTTCTAGAAGGAATTATGGTCATTTAAACATGTGGATCTCTCTTTATTTTTTTCACTAGCATTTTCTTCAAGGTCAATCCCAGGTAGTTTATTTCTTTATCTCTTATGAAGATATGCTTTCATATGTTGGGTGTTAAACAAATATAAACTTTCTCAACTACTTATTGTCTTTGAACTCTCATTTTTGGAGGAGATATTACATCAAATGCCATAATGATCTCCCAGTTGATCCTAGTGAAACCTCCTACCACTTTGTCCAAACCTCTACTTCTGTTTAGATTTCATTTCCTTTTATTTTTTGCCTTGAAGGAAATATAGTAACATTTTCACTGAGAAGACCTGTATATTCATGGTAATTGTTCTAAATGATTACAGTTTTCACATCAATTGTATTGACTTGAGTAATTGGCTATTCTAATAGTGTGAGAATAAATGTCTGCATGGATCGTACTCCAGATATCACATCATACCTGAGAACTTTCTGTGGCTGCTTGCCAAATAGTGGCCATGGGTTCTTTAAGGTAGATTAATTGATGGCACTTACATGTAGAGGACATATCACTTTACACAGTTGTTCTGTAAACATGCTTTGGTACCTTTCCTTGTGTGGATGCAGTTTTTTTTTTCTTTTAGGAACTTTCTGCATGGTGGAGAAGGACAATTATATGTCAGTAGTAGGGGCATGAACCATATACTATAGTATGAAGATGGGGAGAGAGCAATGAACTCTCCTGAGAATGGAGAGGAAGATGGTCAGATTCCCAAAGGCTTCTCGGGGTGGGGCGTAGCATTTGATTTAGAGTTAAGGGCCAAGTGAGGGTTCACCAGCAGGAAATTTAGGGGAGAGCATTGGGACCTAACAGACTTTGGGAAGTTGTATTTTGATGTGACTTCACAATAAGATGTATGGTGTGGAGTGGTAAGAGATGAGGTTAAAAAGGATGATTTGAGCCAAATCTTAAACCTTTCTCACTATGGAAAGAGAGTTTATGTGTGTTTTTCAATGACTAGTATTAATGAATAATTCTAGATAGATTGTGTCATCCATTCTCAAGGCTTATCCTATCACCTCTGTTGGTGATTTCCAAGTTTTTATCTCTCTCTAGTCTTGGACTAGAGATCCTCTTTGTTTTCTGACCATCTGTATTTTAATGTTTTATCCACTCTTATGAAGTCTATATCCAAAGTAAATTCATTGCTTTTCCTTCAAATCTTGGCTCTGTCCCAATTTCCTTGTTTAATAAATGGCCCCAGTTTTCAGGAGAGTTATATCATTCTGTTCTCTTGATCCCTACCCCTTATATACTTCAGCATCCAGACACTCGACAAGCCTTGCCTTATTAATTTTTTAAAATTATTCTTACCATGATTGTCTTCTTTCTACTATTTCTAGTGTCTTTATTTAGTTGTCATCATTTCCCCCTTTGATTATTGCAGCAATATCTTAATTTGGATACTTACCTATTCCTATAGCACTTCTAAAATTGATTTTGCCTGTGTTTTTGCTAGTAAATTTTTAATAAGTCCTCTTTGGCTCTAGGATAAAATAAAAAGTCCTCAGCATAACGTCAGCCCTTAAGGTTTTGGCCTTGCCAACCTGTCCAGCTTCATGGGCTCCAGAACCAATCTCTTACCCTTCTCCAAATCTTGAATAACTTGAAGCTTCCTGAAATTTCCAGAGTCAGTTAATCTCTTGGGTATTTTCCACTTCCTGTTCCTAGCCTCCTTGCCCTGTCAACTCATTTTTCCTGACCTCTGCCTTCACCCAGTTCATAGATTATTTACTTTCTTTGTCTCCACTAGACCACAGGCTCTCAGTGCCAGACATAATGTTCCAGTTATATTTGTCATGTTCCCCATGCAGTCTCCTGTCTGGCACATAGCTATGCAAAAATGCAAGTATTCACTAAGCAATTATAGACTAGACAAGGTGGTAATTTATTTATATACATGATCTCCTTTAAAGAAGAAAAACAAAATCAAGGTATGCTATCGTAAGGTATTCTGGCAAAACATTTGAAGATTGGGCAAGAAATTTGTTTTAGGGATTCCAATAAAGATGGCATTTCAGCAAAAACAAGTGAGAATTTAAAAAAGTTCTATTCTATGGTAGCAGCATTAGAAATCAAATGAAGATAATTTATTATAAATAATCTTAGTGAGATTGGATGGATGGATGAATAGAGAACCGAGCTTATATTCTAGATCTCAGCTGGGAAGTTGTTTTATTTAACTTACACATCTTAGTAACTTTGGTGTAACAAACTTATTAGAATTAGAGGAGCAACAAACTGGTGTAAGTACAGAAGCAGCTTATACGGCAAGAGGCTGAACAGACAAAAGAGATATATCATGAGAGGGTAAAATGGCATGACTTTTAAACATAGATATTTAAAATTATAAAAGTACAAGTAAAATTGTTAAATTAGGTTCAAAATTAATTGTTCAAGTGAACATAGCCATATGCCATGTACTTTATAACTCTTAGTAGAAAATGAAGCTTCCGTTGGAGTAATTGTAAGCTTAGTGATTTGTCAGTTATTAGCAGCCAGCAATGGTTATAAGTGTGGATCCTGGAATCAGAATGCCTTACTTTGTTCATGCTGCTATAACAAAATAAACTAGGTGCATATAAATAGCAGAAATTCATTTCTCACACTTCCAGAGAAGTGTGAGAAGTTCAAAATCAAGGCACCAGCAGTTTTCAGTGTCTAGTGAGGACCCACTTTCTAATTCATAAATTGCACATTTCCACCATGTCTTTGTATGGTAGAAGAAAACCAGGCAGCTTTCTAGGACCTCTTAGAAGGACACTAATCCTTCATAACCTAATCATCCTTCAAAGGCCCCCCATCTCCTAATACCATCACATTGATGATTAATTTCAACATATGAATTGGGGGGAAGGGACACAAACATCCAGACTGTAGTATTGCCTAACAGATAACTAAATTATAATGGATCATAAGCACCTGTAGTATTAACATAGTGAGGCTCCTTTATTTTTGTTCATTTTCTTTGCCTTCCTTGGTTTCTTTGATAAATAAGCCCCTGTTTCTTTACCTTGAATTATTATTTTTTGTCATAGCATTTAACCCAACTTAACATATCCTATGTTTCTTTGTTTATTATCTGTCTACCCCCAACAGAATATTAACTGATGAATGCAACACTTTCCTTTGTTTGCTACTGTATTTGTCAAACCTGGTATGATCTCTGTGCCATGGCAGAAATTCAATAAATATTTGTTAAATGATTGAAGTGTGTAAATATAGGCTTAGATTTAGTAGAGTGTCCTAAATAGGTTGTGTTTCCACATGAATATGTTTTTGTAAACATTGTTTCCTACTTATAATGTAAGAGTTGTTCATCAGAAACACACACAAAAAATGCAAAGATGTATCAATAGAAAAATTGAAAATCATTCTCTGACTCTGAGACAATAATTTGGCATTTTGTTGTGTTTTCATCCTTCATGTATCATAATTATGCATCATTCTAGATATCTAATTTTATATCCTGCATTTTTTAACTCAGTATTCAAACATCAGCATCTTTCTATATTTTTATAAAAAAATTATAATGACTTCTATTTAAAAATGATGGAGTAAATGCACATTTCTCCCACTTTCCAAAATGACAGAAATAGTGAAATGCAGAGAAGAAAATTCACATCTGTAATGAAATAAGTCATTGGCAGCAACTCCAGTGCAAAAACCTTGCAGCCCACCTGCCAAGTCTGTAATGTTTGGAAACAGGTGAAGGGAGGATTATAAGAACCTACACTTATCTCATCTCCTTGGACCTTGAGTAAGACGTAGATTTCCCCTGAATTAAGTGCACTGCCATAAAAAACATCTCCCGTGTTCCCTGATTTATGTGTCAAGACCTAAAGCTGGAGGCTGAGGGAGAAGTTGGGAGTGACTCTGGAAATATCCAAGTATCACCACTGAAAGGCAGGTGAGATGAGTCTGGAGGAGAAATGGTTCTGATGTGCCATTTTCATTTTCTTTCCCTTAGCCTGCTGGCTGAGGGAGCCTGCTGAAAGTGAAGTGGGGAAAGGAGGAGTGCAGGCAGCAATTGCTCTTAAGGGCTTTGTTGTGAGGCACATTAGCTGTAGCAAAAGCAGAGGACAGAAAAGCAAGGGTTTTCTGTTAGAGCTAGCTAGGTTGGTAAGAAACTGCATTACTTATTTCAGACAGAACACACTAAGATACTAAATAGTATTTGGTGCACTGAAATGGTAAATACTTTTCTCCTATTCTATTTGAGGGAAAGACTTAGCCACTACAGAGAAAATAACCAATTAAGATTAGACATAAGAATGAAATAGCTGAGCTTGTACAAACTTTGTGTAGTTTATACAAAGAGGTTACCACAAAGATAGGAGCCATAAATCAAAGATTAAGCAACATGGCACAGAAGGGCACGTGTTTCTGTAATTGTAAAATGAGCTTCACAGCAAAAGGTGAAGCTGAGCTTTTCAAATTGCTGAAATGTCACTGTTTATTTATGAGCCAAGATAAAACTCATTTTTAGATAAATGACTAAATTGAAATACTATAATGGGTACCATTCAAGTGCTGTTATGGTTAAAAAATGTGACTATAAAAATGTCACATTATTACAGAACCTATTTGTTGGTTAGGTATTTTCCGAGTCCTATCTGCACAGTTTATTGACTCCCACTAGGTTTTACTATTGCCTGCCTTGCATAGCCAACACACAGTAGCCATTATAAAAGTGGGATGCTGTCCTTTCTACTTCAAACAGCCTTGGGAATCTCAAAAGCTTAAAATAGAGCTGATATTGTGGCTGATAGCATTAGAAGAGGGAGAAATAAGGGCACTTTGTTGATGGAGATCATACTTCAATTACAGAACTGCAGTGGGCTCTTTAAAATTCAAGTTCATATTTAACTCGAATCTACATCTTATATTCGAATTGTCCTACCCACCATTTCCCTTCAGCTCTTAAGCTATCATGTTAAATTTGTTGAACTGAAAGCATGACTTTGTCTCTAATCTGTTTAGTAGAGAGACATGGCCACTATAGCCACTCTGTCAAGTTGAGTTGAGATAAAGCTTACTTTATAACATATTAAAGAAACAGCACCACCACCATAACAACAAAAAAAAATTTTTTTAAAGAAACAGCACCAAGTTGTACAGTGCAGTGGTCCTTTATTTTTTGTGCCTTGAAGATTATGAATTGCAATCTACTATCAGTGTTAGTAAATTACATTTCAGATAATAACATGGTTAGGCCAAAGTGGGCTGGGAAGTCATCAGAAATTTTGGGAAATGGAATACATTCTGGTAGAGATAAAGGCCTCCAGAAAGAGTAGACCAGTTATGGAAGACCAAGCTTGAGAAGAGAAGTGAATGAAGAAGATGAGTCAAGCAATACCATGAGGGGATAGTACAGAGTTCTCCCAGAGAGTCTCTAAGAAGAGGGACCCAAGAAAAATGAAAATGGAGTGACTAATAACAGCTACCTCTTGCACAGTATGTAGTACCACATGCAGATTCTGGTCTATATTGCTGTGCATGTGTTAACTTACTTACTCTTTATGATAACCGGGTGAGGAAGGAGTGATTAACCTATCTACCATAAGGCAAAGGAATGACAAAGCTTAGGAAGTGCTAAAGTGACTTGCCCAAATCACATAGCTAACGAGGCCCAGCTGAGATTTGAACCCTGGAAACCTGAGATCTAAGTTCATGCTCTGGATGATTACACTGCATTGCCTCTTTCAGATGTGGGTGACAATAAAATAAGATGGTTTTTAAGAGTTTAGCTACTTATTACAGAAAAGAATGAATGGACACATCAGTTTCTTCTTTCAGGGTCAACACCTAAATAATTCATACTCAAAAGAGTCACAGCAGAGAGGTAAGTCATGAAGGGGGCACACAAGTATAGCCGGTGGACATCAGGTGCTGAAATGGAGGGATAGGGGGAATGGTTAAAGAAAATGGTTTAAAACAAAGCCAAATCTGGAAACTGTTGATTCATAGTAGAAAAAAATTATTTTAGAAATTTGATGCTGCTGTTGAAAAATATCTTGTTAGAAAATTGCAAATTTGCAGTAGTATTAGTTTAAATTGCATGTGAAATATTTTATTGTTACCATCATACAAATGAATAAACCAGTAATTTTGGAAAAGTGCCCAGTAATTTATGGATTACTCCCTCAATCTTTGTCCCTTGGGTAAAAGTGATTTTGATTCTATAGGTATGAATTTAGTGACTACAATTTTCAGGAAATATTAAATTGCCAGAGATGTTTTTAAATCTATGTAGTTTGGGCTAGGAGATATTCTTTTTTTTTTTCAAATCTTTTTTCTTTTTTTTTATTAGTTGTTCAAAACATTACAAAGCTCTTGACATATCATATTTCATACATTTTATTCAAGCAGATTACATTTGGCAAAATGCCTTCACTTTAAAGAACTAACACAGTTGAAAGGGTGGCAGGAAGACTTTTAGGCACTTTGAATACATATTCAAGCATTTTTTCCCCTCTTTATTTTTTTCTCGATAACCAAGATACCACATAATCTTATTTTAAAGAAAAACAAAAGCTGATGTTTTAGTATTCATCTTTAGTGGAATATAATTATTAGGGAGGAGGGATAGTTTTGTAAAAAGTCCTAGAGGCACAGTGATAGTGACTCAAAATGGTAAGGCTTCTTCCTATGGCGTGTCTTAAGTTTTTGCCTCTACAAAGTCAAAATAACTGCACGGTTTGATTAACCATTCACTTCAGTGACCATATAAGTAAAAACAATTTTTAGGCTGAGTTAAACGTTTTGTTTTTTCCTCTCATCTTTCTTAACCAAAAGTATCCCAGTTGTCATTTTAGAGCAAAAAGGTAAGCCAGCTCTCATGAAAAGTGTCTTAGCTGGGATGGCACAGGAAACCTGACCATTGTTAACTTTGAAAGTTTTGGCAGAGGGTTTCTCTGGCCTTATGGCTGTGTTAAGGGTCCCCAGGAAACAGACTCCATGCAGGAAGTTTGTTAAGGAGTGCTCTTGGGTTCAGCACCAGTGGGAGGAAGGAAAGGAACCAGCATGGGCAGAAGAGAAGCTGGGCTCTGATGTAGGCTCACAGGGCTGTTCAGCATTGTACCAAGTTGGAGCAAAGGGGTCTGGCCTGTATAACTCCATGCCATCCAGTCATTGGACCCAGGCTGCCCCTGGACAGTGACTCTGTCTAGTCAAGGGACAATTTCAGCTGAAGCCAGTCAAGTAATGTCCTTCCCAGCTGCTGGGGAAATAAATCCTTCAGTCTTAAGAAGGAGGCTGGGGGCCACACAACACTGCTCTCCAGAGTCATTGACCAAAATATTTTGCATTTTTAAGGGAGGTATGGAAATAATCAAAAGTCATATCCACATTTTATTATTGACATTAAGTTATATAGTGTAATCATAGAAGCTTTCTTTACAAAGAAAATAAACCTAAGAAACATTTTGTTATTTGAATAAACTTTTTTTTTGCATAGAAAAGGGAAAATCATATGTTTAGTTATACATGGGTTATCAAGTTGTGTGTGTGTGTGTGTGTGTGTGTGTAATAGATAAACAGTGTAAGCCACTTTTGGTCTTAGTACTGTCTAGGAACTTAACATTTTTATCACTTAAAGTTTTATCATTTATCATATAAGGTGCTGTTGTCCCAATACTACTAAGTAAACAGAATCAGAGAGGTTAAGAGACTTGTCTGAGATAATATAGCCAGTCAGAGGTAGAGTCATGACTCAGAGCCAGATTTGCCCAAATCAAAGCCTTTTTTTCTTGGTCACATTCTATGTTGTTAGTTCTAGAATTTGAACTTCAGCCAGAAAATTTCTGCCTTAACAGATAACTTTCTACCTCAGTTTTAACATTGTTTTCTTATCTGGCATTTTGTCCTCACAGACCTCAAAAATTTGACATCTAAACTGAGTGTTTATCTCATTTGGCTCTAGCCGCAAACTCTGCTGGTAAAAATGAATTATTTTTTCCCCACCTTAGCAGGACTGTAGTGCTGATGACAGAGGCCCAGCATCTTATGAAAATGAAATGGCTTCTGCCCTGCACTTCTATCCCATTTAATAGATATATAGCAGGTAAAGGAAATGCACAGTGCATACTGTAGTGGAATTCAGAGGTGGCTGTGGGTCCAGTGATTCCAAATCCAATGCTTGATTTCCCTCCCTCCATGGGATTAACATGCGGAAGGAAAAACATGAATATATACTTATAAGTATATACAAACCCATCTTCAAATGACCCTGTATTATAATTCTCTAATTCATAATGAGGACATTTTGGAGTTAGTAGAAAGGAATGATTTTAGTGGCCACTAGGAAAAATGTAAACATATGCACTTAAAATATGTGACGTAAGTGAATTTTGAAATGAATTTAAAACTCATTTAAATTTGCATAACTTCCTAAGGGCTTCTTATTTTATTAAAATGCCTGAGCTGTGTGTCTCTTTTTCTGGGACCATGGTTGACTGATGCCCACAGTTGAGTTATGTTACAAATGACACAAAACTTCCATCGCTGTGTGACAGTTGGTTTCCTCTGGTTTGTTTTTGATGGCACAATTAAAGTAGACAAGGTTCTCTTGTTCCTTTGTTTATTTTAAAAGGATACTGCTTGTGTCAGATAATCCAAGGGAATTTAAAGGCATTTGTCAGATTTTCATACATTTCATTGTCTATAATTGAAAGAAGGAATAAGGAGAGTCATTATATTTTCAGTCACATATTCCTTAATATAAAAAAGTGAAGGTAATCTCAATCTGAGGTATTTGACATCTTTTTCCCCAGCAACTATTACTTTATTCACCTGTATTTGGTTCAGCTCAAATCTTAATTTAATGGAGGATTTTGAGAATGGTTGAAAAGAACAGACATTTCTGCTTGATACTTGTAGTGTCTCATATATATTACATAACTGCCTCATACATTATTTGGGACTTAAGTATTAAAAATATGACACATTTGCCTTTTTAAATAGAAAAAGAGGGATTTAGGTAATTATAGATAGATGTTTTAATACATCACAAACACATAAGCTTGCATATATTATTGAGAACCATAGGTTAGTTGACTTAAAAATACATATTCATGCTGAATGTGGTGGTGCAGTCCTGTAATCCCAGTGGCTCAGGACACTGAGGCAGGAGGATCTGCGAGTTCAAAGACAACCTCAGCAAAAGTGAGGTGCTAAGCTTAATGAGACCCTGTCTCTAAATAAAATACAAAATAGATCTCGGGATGTGATTCTGTGGTTGAGAGTCCCTGAGCTCAATCCCTGGTACTTCCCCCCAAAAATACATATGGGTAATGTATCAGTATTAATCTAAAGATCTGTAAATCAGATTATTACTAATCGTTCTGAAAAGACTAAGAGCTTTTTTATTATTCTAAATATAAAAATGGTCACAGAATTACAATAATACCATTGTGTATACCTATACATTCATATGTTATGCTGATCTGACAATTTATTTTATACATGAGAACCAAATTAGAAATCAAGTACTAATATCATACCTTGAGAAATCATATGTAATGAATGGGGATTTAATAAGGACCTTTAGATTTCATTGTTATTTTAAACCCCCATAGATTTTGAAGGAAGTTTTATTTGTCATTCAAGTCTGATTCAAGTCTCGAAGGGAATACTCATTTCCTAAAACCTCTAGATCACATAAACATGAGTGTGTATAGCAGGATTCACACACACTCTTCTGCTCCTAGGGCAGGGATCCCAAAGTTGTATACCTGCAAAGGCAGGAAGGTACTGGGTCCCCAGGAGGAAGGCGAAAATACTATGCATTGGGGAGTGGTGGAGACTGGTATATTGAATGGTGTAGGTCTGGAGTCTCTTAGACTTGTGGTCACTTAAGAATTCAGTGCCAATTTCTCCACATCTTCTGGTTTTCAAAAGAAGACAAAAATATGTATGTGTTGGAGAGATTTAAAATACAGAGTAGGCCAAATCAATCTCTTACTTGAGCTTCATGCAGCCCAAAGTCCTCCATTATTCACATTCCCATCTAAGTCAAGAAGAGACTGGAGTCCTGGGTCATTTTCCATTTTATATATGACATACCAATACATTTTGAGTATGAAACAAATTATATTTATAGAATCTTCTAAACAGAATCAAAACCAGGTTTGGACAGGTTAAAGTTTTCTTCTTCAAGTGCGAAAAAATATAGTGACTCTCCAATAGGATACAAAGCCATCTGTATAGAATATTTAGCCAAAACCAGGGAGAGGCTGGAATCTGTTTCATTTGGCACATTGTCTTTTATTATTGATTGACCCAAATTGGATACCAAATTTCCTCTTCCCCATTTATATCTCAGTATGAGATTTCCTGTCTTGATTCGAACCTTTGTGGTCAGTTTTTATCTGATCATTTGTCTGTCTGATATCCTTGATATGTTTTTATAACATTTTTAACAGAAAATGTAAGTGCTATTTGTGGAACACAAGCTGTTCAGCTGTGAAGGGTCTCTTGTGATTTCTCAAGTTGTTTTCACGTTCAACTGATACTGGCTTCTAGAACAGAAGTCTGGGAACTAACAATGAATGTTCGACCACTGAACACAGGTTTCCTTCCTCTCCAAGTCTGTCTTTAGGGGCAGAGAGAAAAGATGAATGAGAATGGAAAATAGATGCATATAGCTGAGCAGGGGACTAATTTTATTAATTTCAGGCTCAACTTAGCTTGAAGACAATATAATAATCTATAAAAAAATGGCATACCAACAAGAAGCCAAACTACTATTACCTTTTTCTTTTTTTAGGAGCACAATGTGTTATAGTAATCAAGAGTTCATAAATTGCCCTTACAAGCATTTTAGAAAAAGTCACTGTATGAACCATACTAGAGTTGGAAACTGTAAAGAGATTCTTTTTCCCTGTTGTTCCTGAGGTAGTTTTTCCATGTGTTGAGTTTCATTTTGGTTATTCAGTGGAGAACATGGGAATTTTGCTCTGCTTCTTGAACATGTGATGAATGAGGAAGTCAAGATGCAATTGCATTATTTTGAATACTGAGGAGCCAAATGTAACTAACATTCTGCAGAACTGTTCCCTCACTGTATGGGAACACAGAGAGCCATCGTATTTCCCCCACTCATTTATACTAAGTTACCTGGTAAAAATTATGGAATAGTACATGGGAATGAGAATAAGTAGAAGGAAGTGACAAAATATTCCAGATTCTTCCCAATACCAACCCCTCTCTTCCCTCACCAGCAGGGCTTCCTCTCTTTCATTAATATTACTGGCAATCTCCAGGTAAAAGCTTACACTTCAAAGCAAAGTAACATTTTTTTCAAGATATTCACAGCAGCCATGAAAATAACTTAGAAAGTCAGTCTGACTTTAATCTCTTTGTCAATATCCACAGCATCCTCAGTATTTACAGTTTGTCTCATGCATAAACAATTATTTCATTGTCCCCTTTTTTAAAAAATATGCAAACACTTATATTTAAACATTTGAAAGAAACATATGGTATACAACAATTCCATGGAAAATTTAAGGAAAATTTTACTACTTCATCACCTGTGTCTAGACAAATTTATTAGGCACTTGCTGACGGTGAGTAATACCTGTTTATTAAGCTGCTTACAGGAGAACTTACATAAATTAGCTTTAGTACCTTAGAATTTAAGCTTAAACAGGGATTAGGCATTCATAAATTGAATCAAGTGGTCATGGAACTAAGAGGGAAGAAAAATGTATTTTAATACATTTCTGGCACTCCACTCCTCCCTCAATTTCAACCTCCAGAGCCTGCTTGATGGTAAGGAAGGACGTATTTAAAGTTAGACTCTCTCTAGTGCCAGAAATTTCTACTTTATGTCTTGGCTAACCAGTGAGGATAATCAACACCTTGTCTCTCTTAAAACTGACAAGGGTACATTTTTAAAGTGTTGAAAGAGAGGTATACAGAGCTTACAGGTCGGGCAGTCTCAATTCTCTGGCCTCTGGGAAGATTTTGAAATTTAAGTTGTTTTCAGATGTCAGAGTAACACACTGTGGCCAGTTAACTGAAACAGCTACTTTAGTCATTGATATTTTCTAGCTAATACATAAAAATGGGAAGTACATACTCTAAAAGGTAAAATATATATGTAGATACTTAGCAATGTTCCCTTTTTATAGTTTTACTTTTACCAGAGGAGACAATTTGTTTTTCACTTTTAGTGTATTAGAAAAGGCAAAATCCTTTAAAGACTCAGGTCTAAACCTTTGGAAATTAACCTAATCCCAGGTTTTAATGAACTCCGCCTCCATTCAGACAAATGCAGTGAATCTCCAGCTTTGATTTGGGAAATGGTATGATTTTCCATGCTTCTGGTCACGGGTGAAAACTACAGCCCTTCTAATGTTTCCTCAAAAGAGCAGTAAAGCCTTTGTCTCACAGGTTCCGTAAGAAACTCCCCTATCTGTGCTCGGGCTCCAACCATGTGAAATCCACCCCTAATATCTTGGAAATATGGGATAGGAGAAGACACCTGGGGTGTGGTCAGAGAAGCAGAAATTAAATAAACAGTTCCTCATCCTGGATGTAGCTTCTTCCAAAATCTTTTGTCTCTTACAAATCTGCTTCTTGATTATGTCCTAGAATCAAAAATTAAAGTGTAAACAGAGTCTCTGTAGAGAATTTTTAAAATGTATGCTTTTTATCTTTAAGCCACCTTCTTCCTTTCTATGAGAGTGGAACTGGCACTTCTGGGGATGTTGACATATGGGAAATCTTCAGTTTTAGCTGTTGACCATCATCTGGGCATTCTCATGTTGATCAGGCTTCCAATTGCCAAATATCAGTATTAACATATCTGAAGTTATGATACTTGATTTCAACTTTCCTCCCTTTCTACTTTTATCCTTGATGGTCTGACTGCTTTTGTTTTGGTACCCATGTACTTAGAAACCTTACAAGCAGAGATATGGCATCTCTTCGCAATGATTCAGATCATTGAATATGGATTTGTATACTGAAAAGCAAACAGTCCACAGGCAGCTAATCACAATGGCTAATAGCTGTCAGTTACAATTGATTCTCATGGAGTGGCCCTTTGAGTGGAAGTGCTTCTAGATCTTATCTTATTTAATCCTCATGACAGTCCTAGGGGGACCTTGATGACCATCATCCCCAATTTACAGATGAAAAAAATAGCTTATAGAGAAGTCAAGGAACTTGCCCTTGGTTATAATTCAGCTGAGTTGTTGGGAAAGGACTCAACTCTCACTTCCAATCTCTTGTCCCCAATACAGCCTTAAGTCTCCCGGCTGTCTGCCTACTCACTAAATGTACGATGCATTCCATGTTAGCTTCCTTTTTCTATCACTTTTCTTGGTGACTATGATAAGCAGGCATTGCTCTTTTTTTCCAGTAGCAGAATGTTTAAGATATATTGTTCTTATCTTAGAGATGGATTGTAAAGGATCTCTGCAATTGACATATGAACTGCTATCTCCATATTTGCCTTAAGTAAGAAACAAAATAGAATGTCTTTTTTCTTTCTTTCTTCTTAAACATATGATTGCACTTGTATTGGAAGAGATGCCAGGACAGATGGTGTCTTAAAATAGTTTTAGCAAATATGTTCACGAGTTAAAATTATAAGAGTCCTCATACCAACCAGATTTTCCAATGACACTATAAAAACAACTCTTTAATGTTGAAACATAGGTACTTAACTCTCAAACTAACTTGACTAGCTCTTTTCCTTACCTCTCAGAACTCCTTGCTTGTGGATAGCTAAGTGCATGCTTGTGGAACTGAACTCTTGACTGTAAAGTAATTTTCTCACTCTTTGCTTCTTTTCTCAATAATCTTTACTATTTGAAATCTTTTATTCCAAGGCAATACATATTGAGTTCGAATGCATCATTAAAAATTCCATATTTTGAATTGGAGACTGTAGAAATTAGTGTGAATTTTAGTTGCTGAGTATTTGAAACAACATCAGTATGGCTTTTGTATTAAACAGTTTTTTAACTGAAGTAATGAAATATTGATAATTATGTCTTGGTTTAAATAATAACTAAGAATGTTCTGTAATGATTTCTTTTTATACTTTCTCTAGGTGTTGAGGGTTTAGGGAAAAGGAAGTTCTGTCTTAGTTTCCGAGGCACTGTTTTTCAGCCTTGATTCAAATCAAATGAGCTTTGGATCAGATCATTTGTTCTGGGGAGCTGTCCTTGTGCCTCATAGAATTAATTTAATACTGTCTCTGACTTCTATCCATTATCTGTGTGTAGCAAGCCATCTTCTTTCAGGTGTCACAAACAAAAATCTCTAGATCTTGCCCAGTAGTAGGCACAATCACCCCAGGTTGAGAATTGCTGTTCTGTGACTCTTAACCAGATGAAAAACCACAAATTGACATCAAAATATCAGATCTGTTGCAACTAGGCTAGAGAAGAAAACAAAAGGGATAAAAATAGGAAAGGAAGAAGTCAAATTATCAGTTTGCAGATATGATGCTATAATTAAAAGATCCAAAATCTTTACTAAAAGACTGCTAGAGCAAATAAACAAATTCAGCAAAGTAACAGGTTACAAAATATACATAGGGAAAAAAAAAAAGAAGTTTTCCTGTACACCAGTAAATGAATCTGCTGAGAAAGAAATCAGTAAAACAATCCTATTCACAGTAGCCTTCCCTCCCACCACCCCCAAACACCCAAACCTAGGAATAAATCTAACCAAGGAGGTGAAGAAATTGAAAAAGATATAAGAAGATGGAAAGAACTCCCCTGTTCATGAATAGGCAGAATTAACTTTGTTCAACTGTCCATACTACCAAAAGCAATATATAGATTTATGCAATCTCCATTAAAATACCAATGACAGTCCTCACAGAACTAGAAAAAGCAGTCCTGAAGTTAATTTGGAAGAATAAAAGACCCAGAATAGCCAAAGTAACTCTAAGGCAAAAAGCACTAT
Source organism: Marmota flaviventris (assembly GCF_047511675.1). Classification (NCBI taxonomy): domain Eukaryota; kingdom Metazoa; phylum Chordata; class Mammalia; order Rodentia; family Sciuridae; genus Marmota; species Marmota flaviventris. The sequence continues at coordinate 133,578 of NW_027287681.1, read as the reverse complement.
CGAAGGCATCTCGATACCTGACTTCAAATTATACTACAGAGCTATCAAAAAGTTAACAAAAGTTGTATGGCACTGGCATTAAGAACCGACTAACATAGACTAACAGTACAGAATAGAAAACACACACACAAAAAATCCCACACAGATACAGTCATCTGATCCTTAACAAAAGTATTAAAAACATATGCTGGTTATCCATATATAGAAAAATAAAATTAGCTACTTTTCTCTCACTCTACACAAAATAATCTCAAAATAAATCAAAGACCTAGAATTAGACCAGAAACTTTGCAACTCTTAGAAGAAAATGTAGGTCAACACACCAACACAAAGACACAGGTAACTCTCTCATCAGGACCTCTAAAGCTCAGGAAATAATGCCAAGATCTAGTAAATGGGATGGCACCAAATTAAAAAGCTTTTGCACATTTAAAAAAAAACAGTCAAGGATGTGAAGGGAGAACCTACCCAATGGGAGAAAATCTTTGCTAACTAACTACTCTTGAAATGGAGGATTAATATCCAGAATATGTAAAGAATTTAAAAAAATGCCAAACACCCAATTAATAAATGAGCAAATGAGCTAAATAGATACTTTTCAGAAGAAGAAATACAATGGTCAACAAAATGTTCAACAATTTTAGCAATTAGAGAAATGAAAATCAAAACCACAATGAGATTTCTTCTCATACCAGTCAGTATGGCAGTCATCAAGAACACAATCAATAATAAATGCTGGAGAGGATGTGGAGAAAAAGGAACACCTTCACACCATTGATGGGATTGTAAATTAGGACAACCACTATAGAAATAAGTATGGAGGTTCCTCACCTGAGAATGTAATCACCGTATGATTCAACTATACCACTCCTGGAAATTTACCCCAAAGAATTAAAGTCATCATCCTATAGCAATATATACATATACCCATGTTTATAGCACAATTTACAATAGATAAATATGGAACCAGCCTTGATGTCCTTCAATAGATGAATGCAATAAAAACAATGTGATATATATATATATATATATATATATATATATATATATATATATATAGTTTTATTCAGCCATAAAAACAATAAAATTGTGTCATTTACAGGAAAATGGATGGAACTTTAGAACATTATATTAAGCAAAAAGAGCCATACTCAAAAGGTCAAAAGTTGTATGTTTCCATTCATATGTGAAAGCTAGAGAAAAAGGACAAGAAAGGTGGGTGGACTTTCATAAAAATTGAATGGAAATCAGTAGAATACAGGAAAGGGACCAGGGGAAGGTGGGAGAGGAGGGAAAAGGGAAAGGGGAATACTGGGGAATGATATTGGTCAAATTATATCATTATATTGTGTGCATGTACACATGTACAGAGTTGATTTTTTTCATATATATATATATATATATATATATATATATATATATACACACACACACACACACACACACACACACACTCACACACTATATACAACTGTAAGCACCAACAAACACACAGGGGGAAAAAATCAACACTGTTGATGGCCAAGCTAAAGTGGAGAATGTGGCTAATATCTAAGGTTAAGCTGGTTTCTTTTTTCTTCTCAGACACTTATGCCCATGCATCATTTTACCAGGCCTTCTGCGATCTATTAGAAAATAGCAGAATCCTGTGACTGTCACCCTCACTTCACTTCATTGTATTTGTTGTCCCAGCCCCCAACTGAAATTATGAATTTAATTGCTTGTCTTCCTCCTCCACTTGAATGCAAGTTTTGTGAGAGTAAGATTTTCTTTTTTTAGTTCAGTGGTATAATCCCAGAGCATAGATTAAGACCTGGCACATAATTTGCAACCCATAAGTAATTGTTGATTAAATGAGTCAGTTATTTACGGATAATTTATGTAAAAAGGTAAAGAGGGAAGATATTAAAAATCACAAATGTAGCTGAAAATAAATTAAGAGAATTTTTATTGAAGAAGCCACAGCTTCATACAGTCATTCCACCTAGTGCTTTTATAATTAATTATTCCATAATTGAGATTTAGGTTTTCCCCTCATTTTATATAATTAGTTTTACTAGAGTCTATTTTTCATGTCATGCAAACAATGACTTCAGAGAAGAAAAAGCTTTTAGCTGTAAGGAAATGAGGAGAAAAAGCCCAGATGATGCATGACGTGAGAAAATAGCAGGAAAAATACTAGCATTTCTTCTGTAGTCACTGCAAATATATCACTAAGCAAAGGTCTATTATTACATGGTCTCACTGGAAGGTTCAGAAGGACAAGCACAATATTCCTTTGAATGCTGTTTTGATTAGAACTAAAAACTAAGAGTTTTGAATTTTAAGCAAAAATTTTAATTATCAGTTTAAAATTTTAATCTATCCTTTCAAAACTTTTAAAAATTTATGTATGTTGTCAGCTTCCCAAATTTAACCAATTACAAATGTTTTTAAGCACCTTCACACTCAATCTTTTGAATCAAAGTAGTTGCCTTTAATAGGAAATTTACACCTTATCATAAAAATGAATCACAAAATCCTTGGCTTAGTTATAAGGCCCAGAAATTATTGGATTAAAATGCCAGTAAATAATAAAGCTATACATTCCACCAAATATTTTTGTATTGAACATGATGGACAGGTGTGCAGCAAGTTAAAGAGTGTGGCCTCTTCAGATTATGTACTGAATCCTACTGACATGAATGACCAACCTGGCCGTGGGCAGATGGCAGAATTCACTAATATCATTATCTTTCCAAAAATGTTAATATCAAATTTCATGTTCTTGGTTGATTGAATGCCTGTGTGTTTCTTAGTTAGAATGCCTAGTTAGCTCTTTTTATTTTGAAGAATTTTTTTTCCCACAACACCTATTCTATTTATTTATTTTTATGTGGTGCTGAGTATAGAACCCAGGGCCTCATGTGTGCTAGGCCATCTCTCTACCACTGAGCTACAGCTCCAGACCCCTAGTTAGCTCTTTTAAAGAATCTACTATTTAATACTTTTAAACATAGGGTCAAAATAATTAATAGGAATATTAATTTTTGTTTATTTGTTTTTCTTTCCCCATAACTACTTCCTGGAATGAAAGTCAAGTCCTGACGAGTCTAGGGCAGCCCTAGGACTGTAGAATGGACACTTGCTTATTACAGATTAGTTATAGAACTAAAAGAACGAAAGTGAATGTTCTAGACCATTTCTTTATTGACCGTGTCTGGAAAGGAATTGATCCCCCGATTTCACAGTGGATTATAATGTGATAAATTCCTGCCTGAAACTCAGCTCCCATGATCTACACTATTCCATCTCCATTTATGGTATAACGTGATGGCATCTTGCCTATTCTAAATTCTAGCATTGCTCAATACCTGCAGTAAGGGTTTTTTGGTATAGTTTTATAATGATGCTGAACTGAGTGGAGATGGCAGGGAACAAAGAAAGAGGAAAGGAGTAGAGGACTGCCTAAAATTGAGATAAAATAGTTTTGTTCACTAATTAGACATGTTCAGTTTTCATTAAGTATACAACGTCTTTATTTAAGTGTTTTTATAGTTGTAGATGGAGAGTGTGCCTTTATTTTACTTTATTTATTTTTTATGTGGTATTAAAGATCAAACCCAGTGCCTCACACATGCTAGGCAGACACTCTGCCACTGAGCTGCAGCCCCAGACCTAAGTATAAAACATCTTAATAGGTAATATGAGGGTCTGGAAGATTAATATTATCTGGCCCTGCACTGCGGGAAGCCTGTTCTCTCATGGTTTTCCTCCTTGGACTAGAGTAGCCCATAGCCACAGGTCTTCTTTCAAGTGATAGAAATTCAAGGAAATCATGGTTCTATAACTTTTGGACATCCAACAGAATGCTTACCCCTAATGATTTGGCTAGTAGCATCTTTATTGTTCTGTAGAATGCATCCTCTCAGAGATTTAATTTTTAACTCAAAAATTTATTTCGTTTATCCCATATTGATTTTTCTCTATATGGCTTTACATTTTCTAAGTATGTTAACATTATTAAATGAGGCTGAAAGAAAAATTTCAGTGTAGGAGGGAATAGAGCTTCTGATGGCTGATTATTTTTCCAAAGTCAAAATAGCACTTCCTCTTTTCATTCAAGTGGAAGGCAATTCGACCAATAAATTTGATTACATTATGTCTGTTGCATAGAATAGGCTCATGGACTAATAGAGTTTTAGAACTGTAAAATCAGAGATAATCTAGACTCTAGGCTCTCATATTTGTTTCTAATGACTTACTGGAATTTGGATAAATGAAAGTTGAGTTGCAATGATCTATTTGCAAGTCTTTTGTCATGTTCAGTGCACATTAGTATAAAGCTAAGCAGTCAATTTTAAAACCTTTTAGTAGCCACATAAAAGTAATAATTTTGACTACTGAGATATTTGAACTGTGAGGTTATGACACTAATAATATGGATATAATTATAGATATAATGAAAGCAGTTGTCACTGGATTGTGTAGGGCTTTTTTCAATCACATTAACTATATTACCAAATAATTAAAACAGAGTTTGAGGCAAGCTTTGCAGGAATGATTCCCAGATGTGAGTGAGCGAATTTTTATCATTAGATTAGAGAGATAACTGAATATTTTAATGCAGATGGAGCAAAAGGCATGTACTTCAGTAGAACCTTCAAGAAGTCAGTGTTACGTGTCTTTCTTCATTTTACCCACAAATAACTTGGAAAGATAGACTATGAATTCTTTGTCACTCTTAATATGTTGCAGCTTTCTGGAAGGTCTTTGTGAGAAATGCTTTTCAAAGCTTTCTGGGATAAAGTGGCCATCATTACATCTTTACTACAAAGAACATCTGTTGACCAGCTCTGCTTTCTTTGACTGGTTGTGGGAGTGCTTCAGGGAATGACTTTTTTTCTCTCTTGACCGGCTTCTGTGCTTGAAGCTAGACTACAGATAACAATTACGGGTGCATGTTTGTGTTTGGGGGGGGGGGGTGCATGTGTGTAGATTGCAGTAAAACCATAAGTATAGCCCTGTGAGATTGTGTTCTGTTGCTCCATGTAAGTTCAAAGTCAGTGGCACCTCCACATGTGTCTAGTATGCAAAAACCAAGGAAAAAATTATGATTTTTTTCTTTGTCTCCATTCTAATTAAGTTTTCAATTTCTAGAAATTCTTTTTATTTTTTATTAAAAGAATACATTCATGAAGACATATTTGAACTCTGAGCACCTTATTCTTTGTTGAACTTATAGAATATTGTGACATGAAGAAGTGTCTTGTGTCTTTTCACACATACACACATACAGGGCCTGGTGTGGTGGCACATACCTGTAATCCCAGGGACTTAGGGGTCTGAGGCAGGAGGGATCACAAGTTTGAGGGCAGACTCAGCAACTCAGTGAGGCCCTAAGCAATTTAGGGAGACCCTGTCTCTAAATAAAAAATAAAAAGGGCTGGGGATGTGGCTCAGAGGTTAAGCAACACTAGGTTCAATCTCCAGTACCAAATCCAAAAAACAAATTAGCACTGTGAAGCTATGAAGGGAGGGGGCAAAATTGAACTTAAGAAGCATATTCTGATATTTCCTCTGATGGCCTTTTTGATCAAAAACATCAGAAATAAAAGTGCTTCTATTCTAGTTCCCATTTTTTTCTTGTTTTTTGTATACTCAACATTTCTAAGCATGTTACCAGCAATCTAAGCTATAGCTATTTTATTTTGAGCTCTTAAATCAGTAGTGGTTTTCAGTGTCTAAATAATGCTACAGATATTGGTGATATTTAAATTTTGTTCAGATGACTGGGATTTTCTTCCATCATTTCAGATTTTAAGGGATATTTACCTTTCATCAGAATATTTAACGATTGATATGCAACTTGAAATTTTAAATTCCTGGTATTTTATGTGCTGCTTAAAGAAATGGGAATTATAGAAACAGCTATTTATGAAGTTTACTCCTTCATATTTGATAAGATATTTGTGCTTATTAAAGGAAAAAGACATAGAGAGCTGGTAGATGTAGCTCAATGGTAGAATATTTGCCTAGCAAGGTCCAGCACTAAAAAGAAAAAAAAATGGATAAGCCCACATTCACTTTGTGGAACATTATGGTCTAGGCAATTATTATTTTTTATTACCTTAATATTCTTAAATAAGTGTTGGGGTAACAGGTACCCTACCAACATCACCGGAATCTCCTAGTTCAGTTACAAAGTTGTCATAAGAGGATTGTAAGTATTCACTGATGAAATAACTAGTTGTAAAATAAGTCTTCTAAATCCCCACCAACTGGGGTGCAGCTCAGTGGTAGAGTGCTTGCCCTGGCTTGGATCTCCAGCACCACAATTTAATGTAAAAAATACAATGTTCAATGTATAAAACACATGCAGTCCATATAACAAAGCAAATTGATTGCAAGAGTTCTTTAATTCAAGAACTGATGTAAAAAACTGCCTGTATCACATATAAATTCATTAATAAGTGAGCGTTAGCAAAGTTAGACTAAGGAGCAATTGAAAATGAGAGGACAAAAATGGATGAGGACATAAATAGATGTTTCATATGAGAATTATCTCAGACTCAAAGGATAAGGGAAACTCTTGGGAAAATTGATGACTTTTTGAGTATTTGGCCAATAGTAGCTGTGGTTTAGGCTAACCTGTTTTATAATTTTTTTTTTTTTGGTACCAGGTATTGAACTCAGGGGCACTCAGTCACTGAGCCACATCCCCAGCACTGTTTTGTATTTTATTTAGCGACAGGGTCTCACTGAGTTTCTTAGGGCCTCTCTAAGTTGCCGAGGCTGACTTTGAACTCACAATCCTCCTGCCTCAGCCTCCAGAGCCACTGGGATTACAGGCATGCACCACAGCGCCAGGCCATGTTTTATAATTTTGTACAAGAAAAAATTATGTACTGAAAAAATTAACACTTGATTCAGTCTTCAGTTCATAGCTATAATTACAGCTTAAACTTTGTTTCTTGTGATATAATTTTAGTGAACTTATTTAAGATAATACCCAAGCGTGATATTTCTCACTATTTTCGGGAAAAAGTATATTGACCCTTTTCTGTTGCCTATTATTTTCTAATAATAAAGACCTCTGGAATAAAACCACAGCTCTGAAATTTCTACTATCATCAGTTATGAATAGAATGTGCCTCAGTTGGCCCCTCCATTTAAACCTCACAGTATTTATTTGTCTCTTTTTAGCATAATTATTCAGCACAGTGATTCTCAATGCTGGACATACATTAAAATTCACTGAGGAGTCTTTAAAAATACTGAAGCCCAGGCTCCAGGCCCAGAACAATTAAATCAGAATCTCAGGGGGATAGGGGTGGTGGGGTGGATAGAACTTGAAACAAATTACTATTAACAGTTGTTCCATGAATTTCTAGTGAATGCCACCAATAGTACATCAAATAGAACTTTCAGCATTGAGCTTTGCAACTGAAAAAATAAATACCGATATGATTTGCACCCTACCTACACTTTTTACATGTTTGAAAACTTATAAGATTTTCCCTTATAGAAATAAAATTTTTTAAAAATAGCAATATATTATATCTTTATTGACAAGAAAGAGATAACTTAAGCAAGAAAACACATTTCTCAATTTTGAACTAAATATTTTTTCAACTTATTTTTTCTGCTATTATTTGCTGTCTTTAGAGAAAACAGTGCGTGTGTTTCTGAGAGGTTGAGGACTTGACAGGACCTTTTCAAAATCATAATTTTTCATGCTTTCTGTTCTCTTCTGCTGTTTTATTCCACTGTGTATCCTATCCTCTACACACAAATGTATACTTTGTTTCTTAAATAATGTTGCTTAATAAAGCTTCAGTGCTGTTACTCGGGCTATTCTCTGCCCTGGCTGTCCTGCTCATTTACCCATCACAGAGCCTCCTGGCCAGTTAGAAGATCATCTCTGGACTTGTGCAGTTTGCCTCCCCCATCAGCTTGATGTTCTTTGAAAGAGCAGTTGTATTATATTCCTTCCAACTATTATAATTTGCTGATATTCAATAGACATCCAGCAATTTATTATTAAGTTAGGAAACGATGGATAAGGATATGATGATGGGAAGAATCTCAGTTTCATTTACATATAACAAAAGTTTATACAGATTTATTTCAAGATTTACATTTTCTTAGTTATGCCATATTTCTGCATTTGGAATAAGTTAGATATGGTGATACCTAAATTTAGGGATCTTCCCAGCTGAAAATATTTGTAAATGCATAAATAAGTTTGCTGATCTTCATGTTCAGAGGAAAGAGACCTCACAGGTAACTAAGTTCCTGATCATTTTTTTTTCTTAATTCATCTCCAGAATTAGTTACAACTAGTGGTCATTTTTAAAAATTGGGATGATATAATTTTTAAAATATTATTCGTTTACTTCAGTGCATACTAAGTAGACTTTGTGGTTTAGATGTGCGCATTCCTTTTGTGACAAATAATGTTTCACAAAGGGTTCACAAGGATTAAAGAGTTTTGTGTAAATCAATGTTGATCACTAGGAAAGGATTATAAATCATTTCTCTGGTTTTTAGCTCAGAGGCTGACTCACAGTTCATTGCTCACCAACCTCACTTGCAAGGGTTTGGGGTCAAAAACCATATTATTTTAGCTTTTTTTGTGCTTACATATGTAACAAAACCTAAAAGTCACAGAATGTGTATGGTGAGATCATGAGACAGCTCTCCAAATCACCTCCAGGCTTCTTCACATGACAGAGGAGGCCTTCCCAGGGCGAGATGGGATGGAGAGGAGGTGTAAGTGATCAGGGTGTTTGTTCATGATGAAGTGAGAATACAGCCAGGGTGAGGTGGGATGGGGAGGGTCTTATCTTTTTTGTTGTTGTTGTTGTTTTATTTTTTACCAGGGATAGGACTCAGGCGTTTAACCACTGAGCTTCATCCCTAGCCCTTTTTAATTTTTATTTTGATACAGGGTCTCACTAGTTGCTCAGGGTCTTGCTAAGTTGCTGAGGCTGGCTTTGAACTTGCAATCCTCCTGCGTCAGTCTCCTGTGGCTGGGATTACAAGTGGGTACCACTGTGCCTGGCTAAAGGGTTTCTTTAGAAAGAGGCTTAACAGAAGCCAACACCAAAGATCATGTGACAACTAAGATCTCCAGTATTTTTTCTTGCTGATGGCTTTCTTTTGTCCTAAAGACCATTATGTTTATGGTTTATGTTTTGTTACATATGAACTTGGTACCCATTTTCAGTCTTTTTCTGCCCTAAATTATTTTTTTTTAAATTTTTTATTGTTGGCTGTTCAAAACATTACATAGTTCTTGATATATCATATTTCACACTTTGATTCAAGTGGGTTATGAGCTCCCATTTTTACCCCATATACAGGTTGCAGAATCACATCAGTTACACATCCATTGATTTACATATTGCCATACTAGTGTCTGTTGTGTTCTGCTGCCTTTCCTATCCTCTACTATCCCCCCTCCCCTCCCCTCCCCTCCCCTCTTCTCTCTCTGCCCCCTCTATTGACATTCATTTGTCCCCCTTGTATTATTTTTCCCTTTCCCCTCACTTCCTCTTGTATGTACTTTTGTATAACTCTGAGGGTCTCCTTCCATTTCCATGCAATTTCCCTTCTCTCTCCCTTTCCCTCCCACCTCTCATCCCTGTTTAATGTTAATCTTCTTCTCATGCTCTTCGACCCTACTCTGTTCTTAGTTACTCTCCTTATATCAAAGAAGACATTTGGCATTTGTTTTTTAGGGATTGGCTAGCTTCACTTAGCATAATCTGCTCTAATGCCATCCATTTCCCTGTAAATTCTATGATTTTGTCATTTTTTAATGCAGAGTAATACTCCATTGTGTATAAATGCCACATTTTTTTTATCCATTCATCTATTGAAGGGCATCTAGGTTGGTTCCACAGTCTTGCTATTGTGAATTGTGCTGCTATGAACATCGATGTAGCAGTGTCCCTGTAGCATGCTCTTTTTAGGTCTTTAGGGAATAGACCGAGAAGGGGAATAGCTGGGTCAAATGGTGGCTCCATTCCCAGCTTTCCAAGAAATCTCCATACTGCTTTCCAAATTGGCTGTACCAATTTGCAGTCCCACCAGCAATGTACAAGTGTACCCTTTTCCCCACATCCTCGCCAGCACTTGTTGTTGTTTGACTTCATAATGGCTGCCAATCTAACTGGAGTGAGATGGTATCTTAGGGTGGTTTTGATTTGCATTTCTCTGACAGCTAGAGATGGTGAGCATTTTTTCATGTACTTGTTGATTGATTGTATGTCCTCCTCTGAGAAGTGTCTGTTCAGGTCCTTGGCCCATTTGTTTATTGGGTTGTTTGTTCTCTTATTGTCTAATTTTTTGAGTTCTTTGTATACTCTGGATATTTTATTTTTTGTAACATTTTTTTTCTCCTCATTTTATGTCTTCTTTCTCTAATTGATGTGCTTACAAATAAGGAATTTGCAGAGGAATATTAAGACTATGAACTGATTAAAGACATGTTTCTTCTGTAGAGGTTGTATACTTAGTATAGCCAGTGAGCAGCTTTTTTTCGTTTTGCATTTAATGTCATTAGGACCCAGACAGGCCTCAATAAGGACACTAATCAACAGCATGCAACATAGTCTGTTTTTGGTTCCAGCTGTAACTGGGATGTTTGTGCTGACCTCATGAGGAAGGCTGGCTGCTTAGCAAACTTGGCCAACTCAAACCTAAACCAAATGAGTTTGTATACAGTGTGTCAGCTGTATACCAGAAGACCAGATGATGGCCTTCTCAGAAGGAGAGCTCTGTCAGGGACGATGACCTCTGGTCTTCCAAAAAGCAGACAAAGCAGGGCGCTCTGATCTCACCCTCTCATGCCCTGTAGGAGGCAGGCCATGTCTGATTCATCTAATTGCTGTCTTGAAAGCAACAGGGCTTAACAATGAACAGCAAGTGCAATTTCCAAAATCTTGGATGCTTAGTGTTTGTAAATGGTGTTTTCACAAATGGATTAAATTGGTTAGTGTGATATTTTCAGTGAAAGTCACTTATCATCTCTGCTCTTCTTATCAGATTTCATCCAGACCCTCCCAGAAAATTAGTTCCTTATGTTATCAGTTCTGCATTATCATCAAAGATAAGACCACTCCTTGCATAATGATCTCAAAGGTCTTTACAAGGCTTCAGGTGATTTTTAGAACTCTACATTATTATTAAACCTTCTTTGAAAAAATAGCTTTAACAGCTTCTTGTATATTACTGGAATTTCTATTGAACTCTCATTCACAGGGTTGAAATTCCCTTCTTTGGCTAAGTTATCTACTCTGTATTACCGTATTTTCTATATCCCTTGCTGAAGAAAAAAATGGCAAATGTGAGATTCCAGTGATTTTTTTAATTTGCATAATTCTGTTGTATCATAAATCTTCATTAGAAACCTTAAAAAAATTGGTTTCATGTAGGCATGGGAAAATAGTTCCCCACTACAAAAAAAGTTCTTCAAGGATTTTAATTTTTGTTTGTCTGCTTTTTTTTTAACCTATGTAAAATTTCAGATATTTCTTGTCCTCTTTGAACCTTGTTGAACCTTGTAAAAAGAATCAGACTTTTTTAATCCTCACAGTTATAAGCCAAAGGAGGGGGACTTTAATTGTGTGGGCAAATGACACAACATCAGAAGATAATTTTGGATTCCTTCTATTAGTTCATTTGTTTGAACACATGTTTATTTTTTGTTATTTCATGCAAATGACTTATAGGCTACTTGAAACCACCTTGTTTCAGAGGTAAATGTTTGGATACTCCCAGTTGATGTGCCATGGCTGTAACCAAGCATTTCATTAAAACCATGAATTCTTGAAGAAACTTTAGAACACTTCTGGGGTCATCACCAGCTTCCACCAGTGGGTACTGAACCCAGTCTACATAGGGGATCCTTTACTACACATATAGATTAAGATAATCTCACCTAGTCTAGAAATGGTTCTTTTTATTAGTATGACCCATTATATTGCCTTGGATGTTTTCAAAAGTATTTTTTTCCTTATTTATTGATAAGAAAGTATTATTTCTTATCTTTTTTTCTGATTTATTCTTATTTATTAGTAATTAGCATCAGCAGAAATTTAGAGCTAGAGGAAACAATAATTACATATAACAGAATGAATCTCCCAAACATGTTGAACAAAAAGGAAAGAAGGCACAAGAGCATACCTCTGTGACTCTGTTTATATAAAGTTAACGAGGCAAGTCATTTTGGGATTCAGCATTGGGTTTCCTATATGTGGTTCAGAAGATGGGGGATCATGATTAAAATGGGGCAGGAAGGAGAATGCTTCAGTTTGTGAAAATTCATTAAGCTATACAATTATGGACTGAATACCTTTCAACAGACAGCTTAAAATACTAACAGTTATAAGAGTGTGTGTGGGGAAGGGGAAGACAGCTGCTGTCGTTTACACAGGGCTTATGGCAGGGCCCAAAATGGGGACAGAGTCAGGGTAAAGCAGTCTGAAAACCATAGGCCTAAACTATCCACCACATTGCAGAAGTGAGGAAAAGAGAGCTCCCCAGAGACTGTGATTAGCTGAAAATTGCACAGCTACTCAATGACAACATTTATGAATTCATGTAATACATGTATATTGAGCACATACCATATCCCTGACATGGTGCAGCACACCAGAATATGGGATTTAGACTGACCCAGCTAGACCCTGAGCTCACGGAATTTAGAATTCAGGTCTTCCAACCAACTCATTTATATGACTTATCCTTCCCCGGCAGACATTTGAGGTTGTACTTCCTTGGTTCACATTAATATTCCTATTCAGAAAGCCAAATATTTCATTTTATTAAGGCACATACTAAGATTTCCTTTCTTTTTCTGCTTGTTGCATGCTTCATTTTGTTCAAGGGAAGAATGTTTAGAGAATTGAGCGTAGTTCGATATGCTTTATGAGAGACCTTGGTCTTTCAGAAGGGCTGTGATGAGAGCACAGACCTTGCTGAGTGCTCCTCTGGGCTTGCAGGCTGCAGTGCCCATCATTTCTATGCAGGGAGACTCAGCCACATCACTTGGCTCCCAGACTTGTCATTTGATCAGACTCTCATCTGCATGTCAATGAGGCTTAAAGCCCATGGAAAGAATTAACTGACTTGGGATGTTTATGCAATTTTTCAACAAAGGCAATTGAAAGAAAAGTTGCCCTGACTGAGGTGATTGTCTTGGAGCAGCTATCTCCATGAAGTCATCATGTTAATATTATGGGTTATATGATATTTTCAATGATCAGCCTAATAGGAGTTTTAAACATGAGCAAAAAACACAAACTAATCAAAAACAGTAAATGAAACATCCCTTGAAAATCAGATCAACTGAGCCTTTATTTATTTTTATACTTTTTATTCAGACAGTGTATTTGGATTGCCTAGTACAAATTCAGATTTCCTTCACATATATAAGCCATGTTTTCTAATGCATTTTAAAACCTATAATATTAATTTCTAGTTGTATTTCTTTTCCTTTAGGACTAATTAAAGAAAACATGTTTGTTTTTCTAGGCATAACTCCCAAATCTGCAAGTGCCAGGATATAAATTCTGGTTTTATGTTCCAAAAGAATGTTTAGGCTTTGAGATCATATAATCTTTAGTACGAAAAAAGAGCTTATATGTAAGGGCGTACATGTTCTTTGTTTAAGAGCTCAGCTTCATACCATGGACATTTCTAGGGAGGTAAGCAAATTCCATGTACAGATGTTCCTGTTTCTTATCCATAGGTTATGTAAACAAACATCTAACAAGCTCAACTTAGATTTTAAGCAGGTTAAGATCCCTTGAAATTTTCATATTCTCTTTTGCTTGTATTAATGTCCTTCACGTGTAAGATGACACCCCCCCCCCAAAAAAAAACAACAACACATGAAATAGCTTGATTTTTCAAACTGAAACATTAGTAATATAAGTTTCTTTATCATCTTCCTTCTAAGTATAAGCTGAAGCAACTCTGTGCCAAAAATGGTACACAGGGAACTCCCACTTTTAAGGTGATTAGTTATAAGATCAATATATGAGGCAAATAATCATGTTTAATTAAAATGATCCTTGAAATCCTATTAAATTGCCCATAAAATCCACCTTCCTATGAACTCAGTGCTGTCTGAGTTCAGACAAAACCTAGTGTTCAAAACACTAGGTTTTCCCCTAGTGTTGGAAATATCACTTTGAGCATCTAATGAGATAGGGCCAGGTAGGTTGCAGAATAAAGTACATTTCTTAAAACATTAGAAAAGCCCCTGGCAGGGGAAGATCCTCAGCATAAAATAAATGAGAACCAAATCAACAGAGAGGTAACAGCTAATTTTCTGTCTCATCTCCTATGTTCAGTATCAGGCCTAGACTCTTTGTGAGGAATAGCAAGTTGAGCTTCCAACCCTGTCACTTGCTTTCCTTTCTTCCTCCTTTTCCTCATATATTTGAATTGAGGATAAATGCATACATGCAGTGACATTCTGTACCTGTGAAGTCCTTGAAGGATTTTTCTGCCAGTAAATTTGTCAGGAAATATGTTGTCAACGCCAAGGTTAAACACTAGAAACCAACATTTGTAATGAGAGAATGAAGTGGTCTGTATCCAAATGCTTTTAGATACATTTGGTTATGGTTTAGAGTAACTGTTTTTGAAGGTGTATGTCATTTATGCATGTTTAAATACATGGAGATTGTGTCCAATACTATGCTGAAGGGTAGCTTGGCAATAATACAGTGTTGCAAGAGTCGACTTCCTTTTTAAAGGGTCATTACATAGTTTATGTGCTTAAAGTTAAAGAATTCTTTTTGATCAGACTAAAGTAATTGGGCACATTTTACTTAAAACTTTGTTTACTTACAAAACACACCCGTACACATGTATGCTGAAGTGCTTCCTAACATATTTATAAGGACTTGTATGGTTAGACTGCTTCTGGAAATTGGGGCACTTTTTCCCTTCTTTCTTCCAAGTTCAGTCTCTCCCCAGTATCTGGTGGTGGTGGTGGGATAAGCCCTACAGCTAACCTTGGACTCATCCTCAACTCCTTTTTTTCCTTCCTCACTACACATATGTACTTACCACATGTCATCCATCACCAAAGCCTGCTGGCTGTACCCTCATAACACATTCATCGTCTGACCACTGGTATTGCTCTACACAAGCCCCTGGAGCACCAGGCCTGGACTAATGCAGTACCCTTCTAGTGGGCCACTGATTCTATTCTTCCTGTCTTCCAGGCTTGTTTTTACCTAACCCCATGTTGGGTCCAATCTTATTAAATATAAATAAACTTGATACCCTTTCAGTCTTTAAACCATTCACTTGGCTTCTCTCTACATAAGAATAAACTCCAAACTCCTTCTCACGGCCTTATGGCCCTGCAGAATTATATCTCTGCCTTTCTCTTTTTCTTGCAATTGTCCCATTCCCTTGCACTGTGGCCTTGCTGTGTGTCTCTGCTGAGCTCACTCCTTGAAATCTTTAGGGCTATTGACCTTGCAATGCTCTCTAACTGGAATAATCTTGCCCCACATATTTTACAGAATGTTCTATTTCATCAATTAGGTTTCTTCTATAACGTACTTCCTTATAACTTAGCCTTTCTTGACTCATCATACTTAAGAGAACCCAGGATTCCTGTCTCCTTCAAACTTTTGTCCCCCTTAGTGCACTTATCCAGTCCTGAAAAGACTTTATCTAGTGATTTACTTATTTATTGTCTGATTAATCCACTAAAATTGTGCTATCCAGTATGGCAGCCACTATCCATATGTGGTTACTTGAATTTAAATGTAATAAAATAGCTGGGTGCAGCGGCATTGCCTGTGATCCCAGGGACTCAGGAAGCTGACGCAGGAAGATTGCCAGTTCCAGCCCAGCCTCATCAAGTTAGTGAGACCCTAAGCGTTTTAGTGAGAACCCTGTCTCAAAATAAAAAGTAGAAACAGCTGGGGACGTAGCTCAGTAATCAAATACCCCCGAGTTTAATCCCCAGTACCAAAAAAATAAAGTAAAAATAATATAAATAAAATATAATAAATTCAAGTGAAATAAAATTTAAAATTCAGTTCCTTGATTGCACTAGCCCACATTTAAATGCTCAATCGTTGGCTGGCTAGCTGCTACTATATTGGACAGCACAGGTACAGAATGTTTCCATAAGCCAGAGAGTTCTGTTGAACAGGGCTGCATTGAAACATGCATTCTCTGGGGGCAGAGATCCTGTTTGGTTTGTTAGCTGTTGAAAGTCCAACCTCCACGTCTGACGTGTGGTGCTCAATAGATACTGAATGGAGTGAATGAGTGAGTGAAAGAAGAGGAGCTTTGTATTTTTTCAGGAAGAATTACTGTCGTCCCTTCAATATTTGTTGTCAATCCTTTCACATCCCTAAAATAGACTTAAATTTAAGATTAAAGAAATTAAAATTTGTCTCTAAATATACTACAGGAAACTGGGGAAATGTTTAAATTGTAATGTAATCCCCTCTTACTAATTGTAATGTAATCCTCTCTTACTAATGCCACCTTTCACCTCGTCTTCTTAGAGCCTCACTTTGGGATCTACGTCCTTCAAATAAAGTCTTTATCTTGCTTCCAGAAGAAAGGCCCATTTCCCCCTTGTCTCTGTTTAGCACAATAAACCATTTTCTTCCTTTATCTCTAGAATGTATTTCACAAGATTTTTGCTAACCCTCACTGAGGCTACAGTTCCTCAAAGCTGGAAATATGGAATGCCTTTGCCTGTGAGTTGTTACCTGTGCTATATTTCTGAATTTACTTGTGAAAAAAAAATTGTGTTTTCTGAAAGTGCCTTGACAGTGTATGGATTTGCAGCACCCTATATCATACCGGATAGGCGAGATCTGCTGCTGTGTCAGGATTGTTGGTGTGTGTTGATTAAAAGCAGTGCTTTCCCTCTGGCTTGCTTCAGAGCTAATACCCTTATAAATTGTTACTGTGAACTTTTGAACTCAGAGAAACTTCTGAATATATGTAATAAGAAGTAAGGTAATCTAAGGCTGAGAATTTGCATCTTCTCTGAAACAAATCACATAGTTGTTTTTTTTTTTTAAGTTTGATTCTTGGGTTTGTAATAATTTAATGTTTTAAAAATTATCTGGTTCCTAGAGAACAATTGTTAATTCATAGTTGTCTAGATTTTTTTTAAAAAAATTCCATATGGTAGATATGATAATTGTATTCAAATAAAAACAGTTCCCCCAAAATTGGTCATATTTAAGACAGATAAATAATTTAAGCTCAAAATAACTTGTTAAATCATGTTGTCTATATCCTATAAATATTAGATTTAAACTATAAAAATAGTGTTAGACCATTTACCTTTTTGAGTAGGTTTCACGTCTAATGTCTTAATATCATAAGAAACATGAAATTTTTAGAGGTTGAATAAAACAAATATAATTGGTAGATCTGTTATGCCTTTCTTCAGAAGGCTTAATGAATCGGTGAACAATTTCATTTTATAAGATAGCATGAGAGCAATACAATAGTTCTTAGTATAGAGCTGTATTTGTTTTATTTTTAATTGGAAAAGTAGAGGGTAATAGGTCTTTAAAAGCTAAGTGGTAAGCAGTCCATGGATCTGTAGGGTTAGAGATAAAGATTTTGTTCTCCAACATGAACAAAAATAATAGTGCCTTCAGCCACACATAATAATACCTTCGACTTCTGAAAAGGAGGATCTCATGCTGCAAGGATTTCTGTGTAGGGAACACTCTACAGCTCAGAGAATCTGCTGGATTTTAAGAACTCCTTATGCAGTCAGTGTTAGTTATCTGCACTTGTGGTGGGGTTCATCGACGCAGGTGTAGGGAAGCATTATTCCAGGAAGCACCTGAAACCACTTTTCCACCATTCATTTTTGGATTTTGTGAATATTTTGATGTTAGAATTGCTTTTGGCTCATAGACATCTAAGTGCTTTTTAACATGGTCAGCCTTTCCAGTGAAAGAATATCCCACAACAAGTTAAATGCATAAGAAGGCATACCATTGCTTCAGATGCCTATGGCAGCTTTAGTGGAACAGAATGCCTGGACCCGTGTTGGAGCTGGGGATTATCTATCTTCCCGACAGGCTGTGCAGCCTGCCCGAGAAACTGCTGCTTTCTTGTGAAGGTTGGTGATGAGTAGGGTTGTGGATTATAATCCTTTTTCTATTGGTTACTTGCTCTGTGAATCAGTGAATATTACTTCACCTATGTAGCCATTTTCCTATCTCTAAAATAGGCATAATCGTACCAACTTTGCAGAGTTGTTGTAAGTTTTAATAGTTAAGCATGTAAACTGCTTGGCGTGTGGTAGTTGCTCAAACTGCAGTCATGTCTCTTTAGTTCATGAAATTCAACAGCTGAACTTGGAAAAAAGGAGAGAACTGGTTTTTTTGGACTACATTCAGTTAGCACTTAAGTTTAATTTGTAATGTCTCTAAGTATGCTCCATGAGAAAATGTATGATTATATGTACCAGAAAGCCTCATTATCTAAGAATATTCAGGAGAGGAATGAAGAAAAAGAAGAAGCCAGTAAAAACTTGGAACCATGTTTTCATAGTAAATAGCAAAAAAACAAAAATCAAAGGAAAGAAATCACCTAGTTTGAATTTGTCTTGAATTGAATTTGTCTTGAAAAATCCAAATGAAATTATGAAAATAAGTCTATGAATGTCTATATTTAACAAAACTTAGTTTAGCTCTTTGGGATGAATTGGCCAACATTTATTTCAACACAATTATATACTCATACTACATGACAGCCTTCATTCTGTGTTTGACTTTATAGTACATAGTAAGAGAGAATGTTTTGAAAAAAAAAATGTTTTGGGGCTTTATCAACTTATCCAAAGTCCTCTCTGTATTCTTTAGTAGTCAGATCATTCTTTTTTAAGCATCCATTATACCACCATTCTTTATTAATATGTTTCTGAAATTAGCTGTTCCAAGTGTGCTAGTGGCCTGGTGTGTATTTCAGATATTCAATATCACTTTCTCTGACTTAGCTAATCCTGCATCTTTTGCAAGCTTTGCAATTTCACTTCCAACCTACTTGTATTTTATTTGTGTTACATTAAAGAAGGGTTTTAAATCTCCCACATCAGTGAGATTCCAAAGATGTTGATTTAATAGATACAGAGAGAAGCCGGGATTGGGGAATGTTTATTAAAACAGCCAATTCATGAATATTTTCATGTTATGATGACTTTTATATCCCTATGCACCCTGGAAACTGTGGGAAGTTGGATAAACCAGGGCTCCCTGTGTAGAATTATTGTCGTCCCCTGATGAAGAGCTACATCATGTCCCAAAGGTCCCCAGCATGATCCTTTTCAGCATGTTTGTTCATCCTGTCCCCTGGGCTTTCCAGGCCAGGATAGCTTTTTCGTCAGCATTATTTGATTCTTTGCTATCACATCATCATTTCCTAGCAACACCTTAGGTATAAAAAAATGAAAGGTGGGGACAAGATTTTTCATGTCCTGTTGATACATTCTCCAGCTCCCAAGTTTTAATCATTTATAAAACTGACTAAATAAATGTGATTAAAGAAATTAAAACAAGCAAAAGAACCTGGCTAGTCATGTTTATGAAATAATGATCCTGAAAGTTTTCTGCTCCTAGGGAATGGATTCAGTTGGGGACAATAAGAAGAAAGGATAATATGTGTGAGTATTCTAAATTCCAGCTGCAGAGTCCTGATTTCCTAATCACTGCTGACCTGGATGCATTGAGTAATTTTGCTTATCTTCTCAAGGGACATATTAGGATCAAGTGGAGAAGAGTAAAAACAATAACAACGTCTACTGAGGACTTTGCCTGTATTATCTCATTTAATCCTCATAGTTCAAGATCAAAGTATCTTCACAATACCCTCAAGAGCCTATTTTACAGTGAGGATACCAAATCTCCATCATTTAAATGCCTGTGGATGAATGGCTAATGGAGTAGAAATCTGGCACAGAATAATATGGATGCTGTTGCCTATTGAGGTACAAAGAACTAAGACTACAAAGATTTTCGGTAGAGCTCACTACAGGGATACACTGGAGATTTAAGAATCTGAGCACTGCTGGATGTTGTGGTGCATACCGGTTATCCTAGCAAGGGGGGAGGCTGCGGCAGGAGGATTGCAAATTCAAGCCAGCCTCATCAACTTAGCAAGACCCTCAGCAACTTAGCAAGATCTTGTCTTAAAATTAAAAAAAGAACTGGGGATTTTAGCTCAGTGGTAAAGCACACCCCCCCCAAAAAATAAAAAATAAAATCTGAGAATAGAGGAAGTGTAAAGAATATTATTGAAGACCATGTTTTATCACTGTTAAGCTCAGAGCTATTCAGAGGAATAGCAGTATTGATTTGAAGAGAATTGTGGTATATTGAATGGGAAATTTAAGGCTTATCAGTAGAAATGGAATGTTTGAAGTCTGAGAACTCATAGGAATGTGTACTAGTTACCAAGTTCAGAATCAGATTAACCAGGGGATGGGGAGCTGGAGAATGTCCATGGTTCACTAGATAACAAGAATGGAGTGAGCCAAGACCTTAGTTGGAGTTTGATGGAATGAAGCAGAGGGTCCGATGAAGCTGAACTAAGCATGAACCACACTTGATGGCCTTGGCAATGTCCCCTTCATAGTGATACAGTGATAACAAACACATGTAAGTGGATTGAATAATGCAGCAGCATCATGAGCTCCAGCTTGCTTCACTTTGGGGAATGGAGATTTTGAAAAGTTCCAGAAGGTATCTGCAGCCATACCACCCTGAACCTGTCTGATCTTGCCTGAAAAATTGATAAGGGTTTGAGCCCCAGACAAAAGATAGCATCAGGAGGGAAAGTAGCTATGTTTAAGTTCCAGGTACCATGGCCTCCATTGTTTTTCTCACTGACTTGGTTGTGCTCAATGCCAGCCATTCAACCAGTCACACGTGCATGCTTTATTGCATTCTACCAGTTGGTAGCACTTCCTAGAAGGAACTTGGCCTGAAAGTCCTGCATATGCTTTCCAGGATTCACAAAGGCTCTGGGCTTGAAATTGACCACCTTGGCCATACCTTACCTGGGAGAGTTACACCCCCAAAAAAGGGAAGATGGGTATTAAACTAGGAATAAATATACATTTATAATATGAAGATCTAATACAACTTAGGTATCAGAGATAAAGAAGAAAATCTGTGTTTTGCATAGCACCTAGAACAGTGCTGGTGAGGAGTTTAAAAACATCTCTTGATTGGTTTTTAAATATTTTGAAACTGAAGATTTTCTTAAAGAAATAAACCACATGTTATTGTTATACACATGAAAGCACAGCATTTATATTCAACTCTTTGTTGTTCAGATATTTTACATTAGATAGCAGGACTTCAGATGAACATTCAAAAAATTGACTTTTGGGAGCCGGATGCAGTGGTGTACACCTGTAATCCCAGTGACTCTAGAGGCTGAGTCAGGAGGATCCCAAGCTTGAAGCCAACCTGAGTAATTTAGTGAGGCCCTAGGCAATTTAGCGAGACCCCATCTCAAATAAAAAATAAAAAAGGTCTGGGAATGTAGCTCAGTGGTTAAGTACCTTGGGTTAAATCCCCAGTACAAAAAAAGAAAAAAAAATGCCTTCTAGGCAGATGATGCTTATACTACTATGTCTTTTGCCTGGTTATAATGAAAATGAGATGTTCAGTGTTTATGGATGTCAAGCTAATGAAGTCACTTGAACTAAGTGCTTTGTTAGGAAGGCATGAGCAACAACCAAGTTGAGACCAAACTTGCTCTAATGTCAAAAAATAAATATTTGTTTTGTTAATTTTATTTTACTTTGTTTTAATTAATTTTAAAAGAGTAGTGGACAGAACAACTCAGGAGATCTGTGTCTTTTATTTAACAGTTCCATTAGCAAGCTGTGTGGCCTTAAGCAAGCCACCAGGCCCCTCTAGATCTTATTTTCCTCATTGGTCAGCTGATACAAATGTGCTAGACAATCTGATTTTGTAAATAGTGATGTCTCATGGCTTTCCCAATGCAAGGAAACAAAAAACAGAATAATCATAAAATAGGCACATATAAAGCCTTTGAGGAGGACTAGAGTTTGAACATAAAATGAGTATCAAAAGAACCTACTGTTTTAATTGGTATGTTTTCTTCCACTTGGCATCCTGACTACCCTGGTCCTTGATCAGTGTCTCGTTTGGTTCATTTACTGTTATGAAATATCATACTCTTCTTACTCTTCCCAGTTCTCTTTCTGGACTCTTTGGAATCTTGAACCCCTAATTTTTTTTTAATTATGGCCAATTTTATGATACATACTTTTTTTTCCAAAAGGCAGCGTGTCATATTTATTTTAAAATGTAAAGCTCTGATTTGTTTGTGGTAACTTTTTTTGTAGTATTGGTATAGAAAGTTTAGGACATCATCTGTGGCTAAACCAAAGTTGGCTTTTTATAGAAAGATCCCTGTTTAGTTTCATGTTTTCCTTCATCAATACTTTTAAAATTCTATGCTGATTGCTGTGGTTTATGGGTGAACAAGACAAAGGATCTCCTCATGTGGAATGTGGATGCATGGACAGAGAATGACATTGTAATGGAAAGTGCATTGAATGTGATTGTTCAGGAATGTCAGTTCCTGCACAGAGGAGTTGACAGGTATATAATCTAAACTTGAAATCAAATGTGAACTTAAAAGCTTCCTGGATGTTACTTCCTAAGTAAACACCTAAGCTGAGTCTTTAGAATAAGTTCAAAGAATAAACAAGTGAATTATTCATGGTAGAGTCCAAATAAACAGAAACCACTCTAAATATTTCACACAGAGGGAAATTTAAAATAGAGTATTTGTTACTACAAAGCTAAAGGAGCCAAGACACCAGACTAAGCAATGTAAGGCAATCCTGAGAATACTGATAGCAAGGAAGACACTGCCATGCCTAGGGGCTTAAAGGACAAAGAGAAGAGGTCTGTTCCCACCCACAGGTTAGAACTTTCCAGCAAAGATAGAATGATGATATGTGAAGACATTGCCTAGGCAGAGAAAGAGTGTGTGTGTGTGTGTGTGTGTGTGTGTGTGTGTGTGTGTAAGATACAGACAGACAGACAGTGGGGGCAGGAGTCAGGCAGAGAGACAGAGGGAGAAAGAGAGACAATGGCAATGCAATGATAGATACAGATAGATACCTCTCTTGGAAGTTTGGATGAAAAGGGAGAAAAGATGGGATGGAATATCCTTGCCCTCCAGTGCCTTCAGTCATCTTCCTGAGCCTCCCATTAGCCAGACATCTTGGAAGCCATTCAGTTGGCAAATGAGCTTAGGAAATGCAGTTTCCTAGGAGGATGACTTTGTGAGTTTATAGGCAAATGACTGCACCATTGGCAAGTGAGAAGCCAAAGTCCTGGGGTTGGAAGGCTTGGTGAGGCCTTGAGAAGAGGAGGATAGATTCAGAGGGATCAACTTAAGTCAAAACACCAGGACAAGAAAACAGCTTGGAATATGCCCAGAATCTCATTGTTGCTGAAGTTACCCAAGTGAGTCAGAGACTGGTTGGAGCTGCAGAGAAGGCAGACACCCAACATGGGAGGCTTCATAGGACCTAGAGAGGAGCTGTCCTATAGAACGGTGGGTTTTTACTGGGGAAGTGGCAAGGACATATTTGTATTTTAGGTCACTTTAATAATTGTGTAGAGTTAGAGAATGCTTTTGAGGAAATAAAAATCGAATTTCTTTGTCTTTTGTTCTCAGATGTATTCAAGCAAAAAACAATAAGAAGCAATAGTAAGAAAATGGTAGAAAGAATGGAAAGGATAAAATCTAATTGGTGGGATGACTAGATGTGCAAATAAGGGAGAGAGAAGCCCCAAGCATAATACCTAGGTCTCTCATGTTAGTTGAGCAGAAGATGATGGTGTTGCCAGGCAAGGTTAAGTTTGAGGAGGATCCTATGGGACATCAGGTAGTGATGTCCAGGAGCAGATAGAATCTGTGTATTTAGAGGTCAGTATATGAGTGAGAAGAGAAGTGGGCCTAGATTTTTTGCCATACGGAGCAAAAGAAAAAAAAAAGAGCATAAAAGAAAAATAATATCAATGTGGGATTTGGATTTACTGCTAGGAGATGATAATGTTCTGGATAATTTCAGAGGAAAAAGAAGGAGAAACTAAATTGTGCTGGGTTAACAAGTAAAAGGAAGATCAGAAAGTAGCAATGCAATGATAGATATAGATAGATACCTCTCTTGAAAGTTTGGATGAAAAGGGAGAAAACATGGGAGGAATCTGAATTTGGGTGGTTTTTTTTTTTTTGTAGAGTTGGTAGAAATTGAGGTTATGCATAGTCGGATGCATCAAAACAAAACAAAGCAGATAAGGTTGGTCTTTAAAGGGTAGAGAGATAGAGACCAAGGGACTTAGGGCCAGAGTCAGACCTGAAGAAGCAGGGGAGATTTTCCACAGTTTCTTATCGAAGGACTGAGCTTGTGCTGCAAAGACAGTGTATTTAGAATTTCAGTCTTTAGCAAAGATCCTGTATACCATGTTTTCATTTTGAGCAGAAAGTACCTCTATTACTATAATAGTTATTATATTAGGAGCTAAACACTTGTTAAAATTAGCAACCATTATCATTCTGCAATTTTCCATCTGAGTTCAGAGTTTGAGTCCCATGATCATCTCATAGCTGTGTGACTGAGTAAGTATACACACACACACACACACACACACACACACACACAACCATATACATACAAACCTACACACGTCTATTTACATTTCATTTTCTCTGAGAAACTTCTTCCTAGAAACCTGACATAAGTAGTCAGGGCTGGCCAAATCTTCCACAGTCCATACATTATTTAGCCTAGCTCTTCTGGGTTCTGATCCCTAGGGCCATCTTTAGCAGATTTTGTCATTCTGATAGATTGGCCTGGAAAGTGCCAGATGTATAGGTAGCCACCGCCTCTTCCACTTTACTTTCAGGTTCAGCAGGCCTTTTAGCCTTAATCATTCTGGGGACCTCTTCCCTGGTCCCTGCTGTGTCCAGCGTAGTGAGTTAGCTTCCTTGAACACCATAGGCTCAATCTGCTTATGGTGGTAGTTTCTTCCCTCCCACCCTCCTGCATTCAGATCTAAGGGCATCCCAGATTCTGCTCACAAAGCTTTCCCATCTGGGGCTCTTCCTTTCCACACACAATGACGAAAGATACTCCTGGGGGCCTCCTACTTGCCGACTTTTCATCATGGCCTTGTTCTCAAATTCTCTCATCTTTCTTTGCTACCAGTTGCTTCCAGTTATTGAATCCAGTATATCCAGAAGTCACAAATTTCTTTCTGTTTCTACTCAAGGGCTTGCCAACCCACTGCATTTTGGAGCCACACAAATCTGATGGGACTTCTGACTCAGTCCCGAACCAACTGGAACTGATCAAGTTTCTCAGCCTTATTGAATCTAATAATACCTCATAGGGTTATTGTAAGGATTTCAGGAGATAACGTATGTGAAGGCTCCAGCTCAGTGCCAGACTTAATAAATCTTTTCTCTTCTTCTCCCACCAGAGTGGCCTGGAGCTCTTATCCACAGTTCCCAGCACTTAGCACAGTAATATAATTAGCGACATTAGTATATCTAAAAGGCAATTACCATTTAATTGCTCTGGCCTCAGCCAGCCTGAAATTTCTTCTCCATTCACTTCTAATTTGGGGCTAGGGGTTTGTAGTTCTACCCTAGCTGGTCACAACCTCACTGGCTCAGAATTTAAAAGAACTTCAGGCAACCACTGATTAAAAGGTAGAAGATTTGGTAATTCCTTCCATTTGGTTTTATATAAAAATGCAAATATTAATTTTTGCTCCTGGCCAGTGAATAAATCAGTTTCCAGCAGTATCTTTCTGTGAGTCAATGAATAATGCTGCTTGGTTAGACCAGCTCTGCTGTCAAGATGTAAGTCCCCCTCCTCCACTCCATCCTGATCTTCATTAAAATACATCAGTGCCCCCGTATAGATTCAGACTTTGAATCAAGTTTCAGGCATCTCTTTTTAGAAGACGTTTATTTATATTACATACTTAATTTAAAGGAGTAAATGCCCTTCCCTGAGCCTCTGAAGTTTGTTTATCTTAGTGCTACTGTGAGAACATAATGCCCAAATGAAGGCAGCGTGTTTTATTTCACCACTTTCTGACCCAGCTTTGCACAAAGTAATGGCAGTCTCCAATCAAGAGGAGTCCGAGGTACTTAGGGATTTCCACTTGAAATTTTAATATTGGAACTGCATATGTGCATTTAAGGAAACCTAGACTGCCTTATGCCACACGGAAAGCATTTACATCTGAACCACTTTATATGTGATTTGGAGTTAAAGCAAATTCTAAATAACTTTTAGCAGTTTGAGATTTGGAAAATAGCCTGGGCCATATAAATTCCCCTTTAGTTCTCTTTCTGTTAAATCTTATGCCAAAGTAAATGGAAGCTGTAGAGAACCTTTGAACTCCTCTGTTCTCAAGTGACCTCAGTGAAGTTGGATTGGCAGAGCCAATGTTTGGTTTTCAAAGAAAGATTTTTTTTTTTTTTTGTTTCATTCCCTCTTGAAGTGTCCATATCAGAGTTACCTTCTTTGGTGGAGGATGCAGTATTGCCTCCTGGGCCCTCTTGGCTCTGGGCCATGGATATCACTCTGAGAAATGGGACTTTGGCTTTAAGGAGCTCATCGGTGCGAGGACGGCACCAATGTCACTGCAATGGTTATTCCCCGGCTTGGCGCCCAGGTTTGTCAGCACCTCTGTTTAACAACAACCTTTCCCTCCTTCGTCTCTCTCAAAAAGAGCTGTTGAAAGCAAATGGCCTGGAGTTCAATGCCACTTCTTCATGCTGCTTAGGTAAATGGCTTAACTTTCTCCAGGCTTTAGTTTCTTTTTTTTTTTTTTTGAACTGGAGATTAAAACAGTACCCACATGGATCCCTCTCTTTCCCAGACAGTTTATGTTTGCATTCACAACCTGGTGACCTATTACATGGATTTATTCATTTTTTTTTTGAGAGAGAGAGAAGTTTTTAATATTTATTTTTCAGTTTTTGGTGGACACAACATCTTTATTTTATTTTTATGTGGTGCTGAGGATCGAACCCAGCGCCCCACGCATGCCAGGCAAGCGCGTTACCGCTTGAGCCACATCCCCAGCCCTGACTTGTACGCTTTTATTGGTTATTGATAAATATTAAAATACAAATATAATATCCCATATCATACATGTATATACAGAATGTAGTATAATATATATATGACATATATATTATACATTAACATGTTCTTACAACTAAACCATATAATTCTAGGTAGGGACAATGGCATACATATGCATAAGTATGGAACACAATAAGTTCTCAGTAAACACTCTTTGTCCTATTGTCACATACTTAATAAAGGAAAGTATTCATCATGTAAGCAAATATTCACAAAGATTAATAATATTCCTCTTATATTTAAAAATGTCTCTTTTTTCTAATATTAGAGATCACCTTGAAAGAAAAACATGACACTTTTTCCCTGATGCCAAGGAAAATCTGTTGTTTGCCATATTTATGACTATGGGCATATCTGAAAAATAGTACTATATAGTTAATTTTTAAATTTATTATCCCAGAGTTAAATCTCAAATAAAGGTGGGTGCTATGGTCTGAATATGGTTAGAGTGTGTTCCTCAGGGGTTCATATATTGGAAGATCATTCACCAGTGTGATGATGTTGGGAGGTGAGTGGATCATTAAGGGTGCTACCCTCAGAGTTCTTGTGCAGCTCTGGTTCTCATGAGAAGATTGTTGTAAAAGAGAAAGACTGGCCTTCTTTCTCTCTTTCTGGCTTCCTTTCTCACTATGTGACCTCTCCCTTCCACATGTACTTCTGCCATTGTGATGCTATCTTCCATGAGGTCCTTACCAGAGCTGAGCTGATGTTGGTGCCATGCCCTTAAACCCTCCAAACTGAGCTAAATAAACCTCTTTTCTTTAAAAAGTATTCAACTTCAGGTATTTTGTTATAGCAATGGAAAAATGGATCAAATACAGAAGATTGGTACCAAGAATTGGAATCATTACTATAACTGAACTTAAAAATGTAGAACTCGTTTTGGACCTAAGTAACAAGCAGAAGTTGGAAGAATTTGGAGGAGCTGCCTAGGAAAAATCCTGGAATGCTGTATGTGAGGCATTAGGGGTGATTCTGATGAAGGCTCAGAAAACAAGACTAGGGAACTACTTTCAGAAAGAAATGAGGATTTTATGAGAAATTGTAGTAAAGGTCGTCCTTTTTAAACTGTTAAAAGAACTTGACTATGTTGTATCCATGCATTAGAGCTTTATGAAAGGATAAATTTAAGAGGGGTGTACTAGGATATTTGGTGGAAAAAAATTTCCAAATGGCAAAGCATTTTCTGGCTGCTTTTAGTCATATTTCCAGTGAGATTTGGGAGCAAGAGGAAAATTCATAGCTTGGCCAAGGGAGAAGAGAAAAAGCACCTTTGAGAGAACACAATGAGAGAGTAGTCCAGCATGCTAAAGAGATTAACCTGGGAAAAAAGGAACTATATGCTAATTGGCAAGATAATTGGGCCTTCAGGGTATCTCAGAAACCTTCTAGGCCACTTCTGCCATCACAGGCCCAGAAACCTAGAATAGAAATATTTCAGGGAACTCCGGTGATCTCTCCATGGACTTGTTGCCCGGGTCTTCCACAAGAGTCTTTTTGTTATTCACTAGTGATGTACTCCATGGCTGAAGCTATAGTTCAAATGAAATCCAACACAGTTCATGTCGGCAGCACACTCTGATAGTGTTCTTGTGGTGCTAGTTCTACAGGTGCAGAGAGCGCAAACGTTATGGGGTGGTGGCAGCTTCCACCAGAATTTCAAAGGAAAGTCTGGGAAGCCAGGCAGAGACCTGCTCCAGAACCAGAGCCAGTAGAGATTCTCCACTGAGAAAATGCCTGGTGGAGCTGCTGAAGTGGATCCACAGCAGGGACCCCAGGAAAGTAGAGCAACCAGCAGTGTGCAGAGCCAGCCTAGTAAAACTGCAGGCCTCAGCATACAGCCAGAGAGAGAACCGTGTCACTTGAAACCAGCAAAGCCAGTGGACAGGGTTCCCTGAGGGATTAAGGTCCTTTCCCCTAAAGGTTGCACAAGATGTCAGATTTAGAACTTCAAGATTAAGTGTCTATCCTGATGGATTTTATTCTTGCTAGAGACCTGTGACCCTCCCCCACCCCGCCCCGCTTCCCTTTTCTTTAGGCATATATTTATTCTTTAGGCATATATTTATTCTTTAGGCGATATTTATTTGTGTCTGCCTGTCCCTTGAAGCTTAGAAAGGTGTAATTTGTTTTTTATTTTATAGGCTTCTACCTGGAAGCAGGTTGCCTTGATTCTCAAATGAGACTTTGGTCTTGGACTTTTGAGTGACAGGGGAATGAGTCAAGACTTTGGCACTCCTGGGGATGGATACATGTTGCATTGTAGACTGTACTTGAGCACTTGAGGAAGAAAAGCCTATGGTTTGAATATGGTTCGAGGGCATCCCCCAAAAGTTCATAGATTGGAAGCTTGGTCTTTAGTAAGGGTGCATATTTGAAGGTGGTAGAACCTTGAATAGGTAGAGCCAATGGAAGGTGATGGGATCCTAGGATCGGCTGACCTTGGAAGGAATTAATGTAGTTCCCATGGGATCCTGGTTAGTTCTCATGAGTGGGTTATTAGAAAAAGTCAGACTAACCCCTCCTTTCTCTCTCTCTCTCTCTCTCTCTCTCTCTCTCTCTCTCTGACTTCCTTTTCCACCATGTGATCTCTGCCTTTCATACACACTTCTAACATAATATCGTCCACAGTGGAACAAAGCCAAGGGGCTGTCACCAAGGGCCAAACAAATAAGGAAGCCTGATCTTGGAATTTTAGCTTCCAAACCTATGAGATAAATAAAACTTCTTTTCTTTATACATTATCCAGTGTCAGTTATTTTTCTATGAGAAATGGATTAATACAGTGGGCTCATAGGTTGCTTGTCATTTAGGGTTGTCCTTCACAACTTTACAAATCTACCCCAGGTAGTCATTTGTGCTTCTGGATCCTTTTGAAAAAATTAGTGCATCATACTTATATGAAACAGTAGGTTCATTTTCACATATTCATAAATGCATATAATACAGTTTTCCTCATTTCAGTCTCTAGTATTTCCTCTTTCCCTTTATTCCTCCTTCCTGCTGATACTTTATTGGTCTTTCTTCTTATTTATTTATTTATTTACTTAGTTTTTAATTGGCCCATTACAGTTTATTATGGTTTAGATGTGTCCCCCAAAAGCTCACGTGTGAGACAATGCAAGAAGGTTTGGAGGAGAAATGATTGGGTTATAGCCTTAACTTAATCAGTGACTTAATCCCTGATGGGGTTAACTGAGTGGTAAGTGGAGGCAGGTGGGGTGTGGCTGGAGGAAGCAGTTCATTGGCTTTGGGGTATATATTTGTTTCTGGCAAGTGGAGGTCTTTCTCTTTTTGTGCCCCATCATCCTGTGAGCTGCTTCCCTCTGCCACACTCTCCACCGTGTTGTTCTGCCTTGCCTGGAGACCTGAGGAGTGGAACGAGCTCTCTATGGATCAAGACCTCTGAAACTGTGAGGCTTCAAGTAAATTTTTCCTCCTCTACAATTATTCTGGTCAGTCCTTTTAGTCATAGCAGAGAAAAAGCTGACTAAAACATAACTATATTTAAAACTGGAATGAATTATGATATGTTCATATCTGTGCACAGCATAATTTGGTTAACATCCTGCTCTAATTCTTCCCTTTTTCCACTGGTCCCCTATTTGTTCTCTACTGATCTCTCTTCTATTTTCAAGAGATGCACATTTTTCTGTCTAACTTCCTCATACGAGAGGAAATATTTGACCCTTGACTTTCTGAGTCTGGATTATTTCACTTAGCCTAATGTTCTGCAGTTCCATCCATTTACGAGCAAATGACATCATGTCACTCTACTTTATGACTGAGTAGAAATACATTGTGCATATATCCTACTCTTCTTTATCCGTTTGTCTATTGATGGTCACCTAGGCTGGTTCCATAACTTGGCTATTGTGAATTTTGATGCTCTATATTTAGGAATATTTACTTTATGCCTATCTGTTCCTATGCATGTATCACTATAGTATGCTGATTTTAATTATTTTTGGATAAATATCAAGAAGTAGGATATCTGGGTCACATGGTTACCAAAAGACCATTAGTCTTTTGAGGAATCTCTATACTGCTTTCTAAAGTTGTTGTATTAATTTGCTCCCATCAACAATGTTTAAGTGTAGCTTTTCCCCCACATCCTTATCAGCAATTATCATTATTTGTATTCTTGGTGATTGCCTTTCTAACTGAGGTGAGAGGAGATCTCAGTGTAGTTTGATTTGCATCTTCGTGATTGCTAAAATGTTAAATAACTTTTTATATGTTGACTGGCCATTTGTATTTTTTATTTTGAGAAATGTCTCTTTAGATATTTTGCCCATTTATTATGTGGATTATTAAGGTTTTTTTGGTGTAAAGTTTTTAAGTTCTTTTTATATTCTTGTTATTAAGCCCCTGTTGGAAGTGTATTTGGCAATGATATTCTCCATTCTGTAGGCTCTCTCTACATACTCTTGTTTCCTATGATGTGCAGAATCTTTTAAATTTAATTACCTACCATTTATAGATTCTCAGCTTTATTTCTTGATCTTTTGGACTCTTAAGGAGGTTGGTGGCTGTGCCAGTGTATTGGAATATTGTCCCTATATTTTCTTCTAGCAGTTGCAAATTTTCTGGTCTAATTTCTAGGTCCTTGATCCACTGTGAGTTGATTTTTGTGCAGAGTAAGAGGTAGGGATTTAGTTTCATTCTTCTATATACCAATATCCCTTTTTCTATGCACCATTTGTTTAAAAGGCTATTGTTACCTTTGTCAAGGGTCTGATAACTATATTTGTGTGCATTTGTTTGAGTCTTCTAGTTTATTCCATTGGTCTTCATATATGTTTTTTTAATGCCAACATCATGCTGTTTTTGTTACTGTAGTTCTGTAGTATAATTTGAGATCAGGTATTGTGGTGCCTCCCATCTTACTCTTGTTGCTCAGGATTGATTTGACTCTTCTGGATCTTTTATTCTTTCATATAAA
Source organism: Marmota flaviventris (assembly GCF_047511675.1). NCBI lineage: Eukaryota > Metazoa > Chordata > Mammalia > Rodentia > Sciuridae > Marmota > Marmota flaviventris. The sequence goes on along the minus strand of NW_027287681.1, from coordinate 101,401 downwards.
TTTTAGGGCTGTTTATTCTAGTTCTGTGAAGAATGTCATTGGTATTTTGATGTGAATTACATTGAATTTGTAGATTGGTTTTGATATTATGGCTATTTTGGTGATATTGATTTTACCTATCCATGAACATGGTAGGTTTTTCCATCTTCTAAGGTTTTCTTCACTTTTTTCTTCAGCATTGTATAATTTTAATTATAGAGTTCTTTTATATCTTTAGTTATATTTATTCCTAAGTATTTTGGGGGGCTACTGGGAATGGAGGAATTTTATTGATTTCTTTCCAGCAGTTCATCATTGGTATATAAGAAAGCTCTTCATTTTTGTGTGTTCTCTTGTGAATAGAGTATTTTTCCATTTCAAGTAAAGCAACTTGAATCAAGCATACAGAATGCTTGTAGGACTTCATAAGGTACCAAACTGTAAACATTAGTATTTATTATTATTGGAAGATAACGGGAAAAACCAATTACCATTCAAAAATGTTCATGACTTGTATATTATAAACTCAAGGAAAGTCTTCTCAAAATAAGCATGTTCATAGACTTTATCTGTTGGATGTACCAATTATAAATCATTAGTGGGAAATTGAGACTAATTAGTAGAAAAATCTATAGTCTGAAAGTATGTGTGAAGAGAGCCTAAGAGCCAGTGGCTTGAACATCAGTCATAACTGGCTGGGATTGCTGTCTTATTCACCCATAACTTAGAGCAGTTTACTCTCTGGTCTTTTATTTCCTTATCAGTGAAATGAGAATTATATGAAAGATTACATCATATAAATTTATAAAGCATAACACCAACACAGTGTCTGGGTCAAAGAAATTATAGCCAAAATGAGCATTATTTTGTGTTATTTTTATTATCACTATCGTCATCATCATTATCATCATCATCATCATCAGAAACAGGATTTCCTATTTGACTACAATTGGCATTGATATTTCTAAGGAAAGATAAATTTGGTGTGTGGCAACTCTGAGTGAGTTAGCCATCTTTGTATACAATTAGGGGAAAAGGAGTTAGTAGGAAATTGTCAGACCCTAACCCCCACCTACCCCAGCAGTGGAGTTTGGGGTGTAGATTTTCTCTCTGTTAATACTGTGATAACTCTCTTGCCACTTGGACTCTAGGAGTTTTTCATTTCCTTACTGAAAGGGTGGCAGATACCAAATACTGAGGTTTTTTTATACAGATAAAGTATCAACTAATTTCATATCATTCTAATCCATACCTTTTTTTCAGACCATTGTTGTACTTAAGAAAATAGCTTCCCTCCAAAAAACGTCTTGAATTGTAGTATTTGCCAATTTCCATAGTGTGCGTGTTCCCGATACTGCTAATTATAAGTTGTCAGCATGAAATCACTGGACACAGAGTTGTAAAGAGGCGAGCACAATTGCTCACAACAGTGTAAACTAGTTCCACTGCACTTCTGGGTCAGGAGAAAGTTCATGTTTTGACAGTGTAGAGTAGGATGATTGACAACAACACTTACAAGCAAATGCAATAGAGGGAAAGTACAGCCAGGATTCTCGTAAGATTTTCATTTAACAGACTGCATAGATGATGGTGATTCCATAAGATTGTGCCATCTAGTGATGTCACAGCCATCAGTTTGTGTAATCACACTCTGTGATGTTCACACAATGATGAGATCAGATATCAAAGCATTTTTTTCAGAACCTATGCCTATCTATTGTTAAGCCCTGCATGACAGTACTTTGTCCTCAGAGTAAGTAAGATCATTCGGATATACTTGGCCAACAGGATTCATCCAGAAAGTGAGTTAATGTCAGGTTTTTTTTGACAGTGTATTTCAGTGCCATCTTTCTACCCTTGCTCTATACTCTCTCCAGTCATACTTAGAAGAGAAGGCTTTTCCCAGCCTCTTGTTCTCCAAGCATGAAAATTTCTCTAATCATTTCCCAATTATTAAATACTTTGTTAACCAACAGTTTAGAGATTTGGTCATGGATATGGTGTCTAGATTTATAAAAACGTCTTCTTCCTTTTCTTCCTACCCTATCTTCATCTGCCTTCTGTGGCTCTCTTTTTTCCTTTTTTGTTCCCCTACTTTCTTCACAAGTATTTTCTATCATCTTTTGTATTCCTAACAACCCCATGAGGTCATCAGAACAGGTAACGGTATCCATGATTTGCAAAAATAGTAAAGTACAAAATACTACACTTGTATAAATCTGTCATGTTATTCCCTTCAATCTTAATTTGGTATTATGTGATTTTGAATATTTTCATATTTTGTGATATTTCCTGGTGATTTAACCAGTGACCATCTTTCCTTTGCTATAATGAACTTAACTTGATTCTCCCCCTATTGTTTTGAAAACTGTATCATTCTATGTCTAGGAAATTGCATTAGAGTACCATAAATATATTTCTGAGAACTTTTAATTAAGCAATGATACCTAGAACCTTTCATCATAGTTAAGCCCCTGGAGATGATATAACAGCATTCTCTTGGGAAGTCATTCTGTTTTCAGCTGCTTATCGCTGGAGCAAGCAGAGTTCTGTTACGGACCGTTTTTGAACTGTTAAAATATTACCAGTTGAAGATTTTTTTCAATATAGTGGATTTAAAAAAAAAAACAAAACAAGAGATCTTTTTCTTAAAGGCCCCTCAAAAGTGTTCTGGAAGCCTAATGAGCCAAGCTGAAGAGAAAAGGTATTTGAAATACTGATTTGGCATTTACCATGAAGCTCTCTGCAGATGTGCTTGAGATCATTGCTTGTGCCATGCTAATCCTTGTCAGCTTTGTGGGAAACACTTGTTTATTTTATTCTACAAGGAAGTGCATCTCTGGATGTTTGAAGACATCATTTCTTCTCATTTTCAGTCTTGTATTTGTCCACCTTATAAAAAACTTGGTGGTCAATGTCATGAAAATTGTGTATTCTTCTGGTATCGTGCTGGATTCAGCTGGTTGCAAAGTTCTGCACTTCACTGCAGCCCTGACAACTTCACTGGCCATCTGGTTCCTGTTACACTTTGCATTGTTCTACCACCGGAAGCTCTACCACATTGTCTACTGCTCCAGTGAGGCTGCAAACCTGGACCAACAGAAACATTCCCTGAAGCGGGTCTCTGCACTTTGGGTGGCTGGTGTGGCAGTGTACATCCCAGTTTTAATTTATACTAGAAAATCAGAATACCTGAACACAGGAAACTATACAGACTCCTTGTCTACTAACAGGATTTACATGGATTGCTTAATTGGCTTTGGAAACAAGCAGGTAGAGTTTTACTATGGGAAAATATTTTTAGTTCTGATTGATATTCTTCCCTTAGCTATCTTAGTCTTTGTCTGTTTCTGGATGTCTTTCCTCCTCTCAGAGAAAAAGAAGATGACATATGGTGACATCTGGATTGGAGATGATGATTCAGAAACTGAAATTCTTAGAGGGGCCAAGTTCAGTATTTTATTAATGTTGCTGATCACTCCACTTTGGATTTCTCACTTTATCTTAGTCTATTTCTTGAAAGACTTGGCAGCCTATGTCTTTATTCCAGCTGTTCTCACAGCCCTCTCTTCAGGCTTCTCTGCTCTCAGTCCTTTCCTGCTTATGTTGGTTAATTATAAAATGAAGTTGGTGTCTTTCTGTAATGCCAAGGAGGAAACACCCGCACCACAGTCTGTGAATGTTACTCTTTCTCCATATGCTTAATAGCCAAGAACTCAATTTTAATCCCCGGAAAACAGGCTTTGTGTTTGGAGGGTTCAGCTAAAGTTTTCATAGCCCTTATTAAATAACAGTTTCTGAAAGGACTGCTAGAGAATTGACTCATCTCCAAAATAGACTAACGAGGGAAACTGCAAGAGGAAGACATAAGATCGCTAAGTTATTGCCTATAGAAGAAAAATAGTCATCACACCATTTGTTATTTAGGATAATACCAAGACTTTTTATGTAGCAATTCTAAAGTAACAACAATCACAGTCTGGAAATGAACTCAAAATTAACACTATATTAAGTATTTACTCTGTGCAGTGTGTTGTATAAAAAAAACAACATACTGTTGAAACTGAGGATAACATTTCCTAGATGAATTCCCAAAGATACTCCTGAGTAATCTTATGTTTTCATCTGTGTTTTTCTTGAAATGCCTCCACACATATTGGAAGTACATTAGGTAGGTGTGTGGTGTTCCTTTTTTGCACTTTTAGTAATAGTACCTCATGTAATCTGGAAGTATATTTTATTCACTGGCCTTACCCTAAGTATCTTTAGTATATTAGGGCTAAATAAAAGCATTGAATTAAAGAATTAACTTGCTAAATTATATTCAGTGTGTATATGTAGGTGTACAACTGTTTGGTTGCTACAGACAGGTAGCCCACTGTCATTGCTTAAACATGAAAACATATATCAAACTATACTCTTTTAGTCAGAAAAAATGACATTTATTTTATACATGATTTATTTCCCCTTTTGGTTATTACATTGGTACATTTACAAATTACAAAAGAACCAATAAAGTGTTCCTAATAATTTGGTTTCTTGATCAATAAAAGTAATCACATTATAATTACAATTAAAAATACATGGTTGGGTTTTTATTTTTCAGTGTAGCCATTTAGAGTGCTTTAGTACAGGGAATAGTTATTTTAAATATCTGTGCATACATTTGTGTCAGCGTTGAATTCTTAGCTTATTCCTGTTATATTTTTAAAATTTCCTTTTTTATAACTAGACTTGGGATTTATTCTGTGATAGTTATAGTGAATGAGTACCTTGGAATTTGAGATTCCTGCTCTAAAAAGACTGCGTTGAAAATTATAAATCTGGATCTCATTTACAAAAGAGACTTAGAACATCTTTGCTCTCATGAATATACTACAGAGGAAGTAAATTTTAAAGTAGCCAAGGCTTAAATTCTGTAGGATTGTGTGGGCCAATGTCTGTCCTTTACACAGCACTGGGAATTAAAAACAAAACAGACCGACGTAAGACCTTCTGAGATTTCCAGGTGGTCTTCATGGGAAATGCTCAGTGGAGTCCACTGAGGCAATTTAATCAGAAGGGCACTAGGCATGGATCCTGTATAATGAAGTTAACATCTGGGGAGCTGGAGGATGTGGGGAAGAGGTCACCATCTTCTAATTAAATGCAGATGTAGCCAGAGCTGGGAATGAATGCTGATCTTAGTTTGTGATTCTTAAATGTGTTCCTGGGACCAGAAATATCAGCATTACCTGGGAACTTGTCAGAAATGCAGATTCTTAGACCCCCACCTTAGATCTATTGAATCAAACTCTGGGCCAGAAATCTGTTTTAATGAGCCTTCTGGATGATTCTCATTCACACTAATGTTTGAGAGCCATGAGTCTAGGGTTGCTTCAGAGTTTAATCCCCACAAACGATCAGAATGAAGTCAAGTTAACTGACTCAAAAGGTCATCTTCAGTGCTCTCCGTGCATATTCCTGTCATTTCTCCTTCTCTCTAAAATGGGAACCAGGATTGCTGTCTGTATTCCATACATTTCAACAATTACCAAACGAACAAATCCACTGTAGAAATAAGTAATCTTTGCAAAATCAAGAATAAAGCATGACCACCTCAGGTGTGCCAAAAATTTGGAACTTGGATTTGGATAGTTTCCTGTACATAACTAAGAAACCAGTTCCCAGATTATTCCATAGTTCATTTCCAGAAGCCAGTGCAAGACACAGTTGGCTTAGGCCCATACTCAACTTCCCAGTGGTAGAAATGCTTTCTTTTTCTTCCCAGATATTCTCTTTTTGTTTGGGTCTCATTAGATCAGCATTTCACCTTGTGGAATTAATTAATAAGCTTTCATCTGCAACAGAAAGTCCTATGCTCACTGAGTGAGCAACATTCCAGTTCTCTTTTAAAATTATTTTTATTTTAACGTTTTTGTTCTCTCCCTTTTCCTCTCATACTTCATTCAAGCTCCTGGTGGGATTAGGACAGCAAATGAAAGAGGATGAGCAAGATTCACAGAGATTGTCATAGGTAGCACCCTCAAGAAGGATAAAAATCAGGACAGTCCCAAGGACCTCAAGGACCTTTCCCAGTGTCCTCTCAGACCACACAGAACCTCCTCCTCTCTCTCTCCACCTTCTTCATTGTCTCGTTCCTCTTACTCTTCTTGCTGCTTCTTCTCCTCTTCCTCCTTTGCATCCTCCCATCCCCTCCTCCCTTCTTCCTTTCTCAGTGTATCCTTCCAAATTTTGGTCTGAACTATTTCTTTCTGGGTGGTTTCGATTTTGCAAAGCATCCTATTTCATTATAGCACCTTCAGAATCTCTGCAACTTCCTCTAAGATCTATCCTCAAATTAAATCCTTCTCTTTATCTGCTGAATTTTTAAATTCTTGAGAGAAAAGAGAATTTTTTTCTTCTATAAGGTTGATATTTCCTTAGCCCTGCTTCCTAAGACAAGAGTTTCCCAATCCTGGCTGTCTTGGCTTCCTCACTGTGTCCTGGTACATTGCAGTCCACCTAGAATGTGGCCTTCCTAAGAAGTGACCTCCAGAACTGAACACAATATACTTTTCATTTTGTGTGTGTGTGTGTGTGTGTGTGTTCATGTGTATTTTTTCTATTGTATATTCTTTTATTCTCTCTTGTACAGTTGCTGTGAGCATGAATTGTTCCCTTCTTCCAAGAAGAAGATGCAGTGTTAAATTCATTTTAAATCTCTCTCTCTCTCTCTCTCTCTCTCTCACACACACACACACACACACACACACATACACACACACACACACACAAATTATAATTATAAACATGCATTTCTTCCCTAGGCTTAAAAACTAAGGTCTATCCAAGCTCTGAAGTTCTAGTGAAAGTTAGTTCATTCTTGGTGTTAGAGTTCAGAAATCATGAATGACCCCCCAGGACAGCACGGAGAAAACACATTATTCCTTCCCCAGGAGCTAGAGCAGGCTCAGTACATTACAATGAAGTCTTTTGTCTGATATCAAATATTCACTTGTATTTTTTCAAATAAGCCAGAAAATAGGATGTTCCAGAATGTGCTCTGTCTACACTCTAGCTTTAGAAATATGGCCCTGAGTATTTCTATTTATCACCCCACCACTCTGGTGTTCACCCTTCAAAATCTCTTTTTAGAGGGAAAAGTTTAGCAATAGGTGCTACATCAGTCATGTTTCTAGAAATCTTCTTTCAGTATTCTCACCTCCAGGCTCTGCCCATGCTAGAACTGTTCCTAGAGTTTCTTCCTGCCCCTGCCCCTCATCCTTTAGCTTTCTGTCTACCCCAGGCAGGCTCCTCTCCTCTCTAAGGTCTAGACGAGCTTCCTAGGTTCCTGTGTGTTTATCTAAGCAAGTCCGTGTTACATTGTAACGGTGTGTTTTCTTGTTCCTCTCACTTTACACTGTGTGTACTGTACAGCCCTGCAGCATGTACACCAGAATATTCCACACACCAACAGGGGAAAAGCCGCAGGGCTGTGCTTTCCCAAATTTTCCTTGTGTGTACTGCTTGGCACTCCTTCAGTTGCCTCTTTCTGGTAGAAATTTCTTGCCTCTGTCATTTTTCTGCTTCTAGACTAGGCATTTAGCAACTGCCATGCTTCTGGCCACTGTTGAATCAAAGAGGGAAGGAAACTGAATCCAGCATTTGGAAGGAGATGCTTCCTTGCCGGCCAAGTTACTGAGCCAACGGGGACAACATTTCCACCCAAGCCTTCCAGTTCTTAGTTTGTGATTTTTTTAAAAAAGCTCTTACATTGAAGAAAGTAAGCTGAATATCTACATGCCGGCTTTCACACTGAAAATTTATCCCAGTGTGAATTTGGCAGGTGTGTGTGTGTGTGCGGGGTGGGGGAAGGGAGTGGCTATATTTTCTCAAGTGTTGGTGGGTTCAAGAGTGAAAAAATAAATTGTAATGCAAATCAGTTGAAGTTACCTCATGGCCAAATGTACTCTGCTCATTTATTTTGACAAGCCCAGCTTATTTTTAATTACCAAGACTCATAGTACACTGGTAAATGTAAGAATAGTGACTTTGGCAGAAAATGAGAAATGTGTGTAACTTGAGCCTTCAGAATGAGTCCATACTGACTCCTTGTAAAATGGAGTGAGGCGATCCATTTTAAAAGGAATTTCAGTAAAGCGATTTATGTGATATGTGACTATGGTCACAAATCAATGAGCCTTTTATAAGCCAAGCACACTAGAATGTATACATTAAAATGGAGTATGGTTTCTCAAAGAAATTTTGTTGGCCACTCTAAGCTTTTTCCAGTGATGCTGCCATTACCCAACAGATTTCTTTGGAAGTCTTCATTTGAAATGATTTTTAGTTAGTTTTCTTTTCCAAATAACAACAACAGAAAAAAAAAAAAAAGAAAAAATCAAGATGTCACCGAAAATCATAGTACTGGGGAACAGGGAAACATACTATTTTCAGTGGCTTAGCTACTTTTTATGATCCCATTTAACTCTGTTACTTTGAGCTCTTTCCCAGGGGAATCTTCCCTTGAGGGAAATAGTGGGGCCATCTCTGAGGTCACTCATGAGAAGGTGACATGTTGTTGATAGACCCATCAGGGGCATGTGCCCCTAACATACATTTTAATAGGCATTGGAGGGACTTCTGCTCTTGGCAGCTTATCAAAGTTCTGTGGAAGTTGGAAAAGCCTACAGATGCTGTGCATGGTTGATGATTTTTTTTACTTCATTCTTCATCTCTCCAAGCCAGGCATTAGTTTGGAGTTGGGGTAAGTTTCTCCCTGTACTCTGGGTGCATTCAAAGAAGAAACCAAGATGTCACCAGCAGCTTCCATGCAGCATATATTCCAGCATCTGATTCTGTGTCCCTGTGCTCTAATATTTTTCTTCTTTCCCTCCCTATGAGTTTTTCTACTCAAATTTTTAAAAATTTCAAATTTTCAAATAAACCATTGAAAAATGTTTCCTTTACCTTTCTCTCCTACCCTGCCCCAGCCTAGCATCTTCTTTCCTCTCTTTTAAAAAAACAAAACACAGAACACACTTGCCTACATGAATAACAAATTGAAAATTGCTAATGCAGTGAAGATACATTTAAAACAAACTGAGCTTGAAATGGGATAATTTCAATCAGTGGACAGTACTTAAGTCAGATCTTGAGAGATGTGTGTTGTGGCGAGAGGGACTATCAGAAAATAGAAAGCCCTCAGGAGATCTCAGAGAACCAGGGATAAGTGATGCAGGTTGTAGGCTCATGGTATGGGGGTGCAGTACAAATTTACAGATGACTAGGTCCTGGGATCTTGAAGGGGGCCCATGGCCAACTATGATACGTAGCAATAAAAATTTCATGGGAAGGATTTTAAGCTGAACTGCCCATTCTGGGAAGCCTGAAAATTACTTTTCACTCAGGCATAAACTCATCCTTGCTAGCCTGAGAAGGGGCAGCCCTCTTGTCTCTGAGCTGCTGGTTTGTGTCAGATGGAGGATGGTTTGGGGTCTATCTGGGCTTGCCCTTCGCATGACTTCCTCTGTCCTCTTTGCTCTCAGCAGTAAAATGGACCCATGTAAATCCACAACAAAGCAAGAACCCTCCCGTATTCCAGTTAGAAGCATAATCCCCACCTTGTAACATTATGTTTGTGAAGGTTTTCTAAGAAAGAAAACAGAGACTCAGTGAAAGCACAAATTGTGACCCCCAGCAGTAGTTTATTTGTAAGAAATTTTGTTTTGTTGCTGTTGTGCTATAAGAATTTAAAACCATCTTAAAAATACAACTTCTGTCTTAAATTACAAATGACATCAACATTTTTGGCAGGAGACACCAATTTAAAAAGGTGGTAGTAATGATAGTGGTGATGGTACTTATTGTTAATATTGAATTCCCTCTGAAGGTCAAACCCTTGAATACCCACAAGGTCAGGGCATTTGAGTGCGTGACCCTCTGAGGCTTAGTCAAGATTAGGCAGGGCATGTGCCTTAGTAGAGCAACCACAGAGGGGATCTGGTAAAGTGGGGAGCACAGACCTCATAGATAGGTGGGGGCAGCTACTGTTGGCGTCATGGGGATAGTGAACCAATGTTGCAGTAGCTTCAGATACTTTAAAGCAAAGCCAGAAATTCAGAATTTTATATGAAATTACCCAAGGTCTACAAGTTGGCAACTGATTCGATTTTTTAAAATACTATGTGGGCCAAACAAATCACATCTGTGTGCCAGACTTGGCTCATGGGCCTCTGATGTGCCCTGTGTAGCTGAGTTTTCTGTTACAGCACACATGTCAGCAGTCAGAAATGGGAGTTTCTGGGTTTCCACTGCAGATTGGTGGGAGGTGGCAGAAGAGAAGGATGAGCAAATCGACCAGGGTCTTGCTTTTCTAGCTTAGTTTCCTCATCTTGTTTCATCTTGACCCAACCTCACCTTACTGCCTCAGAAGGGGACCCAAAGCTGGCAATGATCTGTGAAAGGGCAGATGAGAAAGAGGGAGACAGTAATGACCTTGGGGACAATTGTGAACTCACCCCTGACTGTAAAGAAGCAATTGGAAACACAGTCAGGATTGGTGATCTGTGGGTATTTCTGCACATTTTTACTGGCAATGTAAATGCTCTCAAAGTGACACCTTGAAAGAAGCATCGAAACCAGACTACAGAAAGTGTGACATAGACAGAATAAGACATCATGAAGTGGATGGCTGTGTGTGGAGGCCTGCTAGGAAGCAAAGGAAAGCTCCTGGTGTCTTGGACCCTTAGTCTCAGTTGGGTCGTCCAACCAGAATAACATGCGCAGGGACCCAGGTCTTCTACAATGGGCTGCAGCTGTTGTAACTCTTACCTCTGGCCTACAGAATGAAGAATTTCACTACCTTCCTTCAAGTGCAGACACAAAGACTTTCTGCTTTGATGTCATGTTATTACCCACTGGTTACATGCTACTAGAATGACAAACCTCAAGTGGATAGGGCCCTGTCTCTCTATTGTCAGAGCATCTCAAACAGGTATTCAGTGACTCTTTGCTAAGTTGATTAGTTAAGGCATATTCATCTTCATCTTGTATTTAGTTTTGTATTTCCATATATTTAAAGATCTTCTTAGTCCTCAGTTCTGATATAAATTTCCTCATATTTCCATGTTGCTGGTGATTCTGAATGCATGGCTTGCTCATTTTGAGCTATTTTTTAAAAGCTAAACAAATGGCACGATTATGTTAAACAAAAAATATTGTACCTTCAACTTATTACCTACCTTAATTTTCTATGTTTCTCCCCCTTCCCTTCCTGCAGGCATATGCCATTTTTTCCATAGTTTTAATTGTAGTAGATAGAGTCCATCCAAGAAAGGATTAGCATGCAGCTCCCCTGTTTTGTTTGTTTGTTTATTTGTACCATATCATCTTTGTGTTGTTCACCAAGGCACAGGAAGAGTCTGTAGATCAGCTAGTCATTGTGAAGGACAGATTTAGTGAAATGAAATTAGATTGGAAGAAAGACTGTTAGCTGATGAGCTGAAATCCAGAAAGAGAAAGTTATTTTGAGTAATTCTCAAGTACAAATGTGTGTGTTTTCCTCTGAAAAGTTCTGTAAGGATTACAAGGAAAAGTAATGTATTTTTATACCCAACTATTTGCTTGAGCACCTATTTTAGGATTTCTGTCAATAACAAAATTTCTGGCTTAAAATTATTTTTACAAATACAAATTTGATTTTCTTTTCTTTTAAAAACTTGTGATTTCAGCAGGACATGTGGCACACGCCTATTATCCCAGCAGCTTGGGAGGCTGAGGCAGGAGGATAGAGAGTTCAAAGCCAGCCTCAGCAACAGCAAGGTATGCTAAGCAACTCAGTGAAACCTTGTCTCTAAATAAAATACAAAAAAACGGGCTGGGGATGTGTCTCAGTGGTTGAGTGTCCCTGAGTTCAGTCCTCAGGATGCACCCCTCCCCCCCCAAAAAAAAAACCCTTATGATTTCAGAAGAACTTTATCCATTTATCATAAGTAGATTATCTCACTTGATTGTAAAAATAGCATTCTAAATTTTTTCTTGGGACTCTTTACCTGCTATAAATAAAACTATGTAAAAAATGATGCATGTGTGTGAGGAAAAAAAGGCAAGGAAACAGGAAAAATTAGGTGATAGGTTTGAGGAATGATTTTTTTCCTCTTTATTGTAATAACACATTTTACATAGCTTAAAAAAGAGAGAGAAATAGCTCGAATAAGAAGGCAATGCATTTAGAGTAAGAGTTTCCTTTAAAAAAAAAACAAGCATTTTTGCACTTGATCTTGTATTCAGAAGCCCATTTTCATCAGCCTAGATGCACTTTCGCTCTCCAGTAATGGCTCTTTTCTGTTCAGCAAGGAACACCTTGATTAGAGAACTAAGAGAGAAAAATGGATCATTTCAAATACTCAAGTCTGGGTGTATAAGACAATTTTTATAATAAGAAAGACAAGTTGTGGGAAATATAATTTTCTTTCAGTATCTGAGAATTGGTTTGGCAGAAGATAATTGCACACCAAGGCACTGCCAGGAGATCTATATTTCTGCTCTTGACATCTGTAGGTGCCACTGCCACTGCCGACGGTGATCATGATAAGTGATGGGAAGATGAAGTGAGAGGCAATGCATCTTACCTTGACAGGTTTAAAGGATTGCCACAGGCAGCCCCGAGGCAAGTGCTGACGGAGGACATTCTGGTGCCTGTGTCAGGTCACTCTGGCACAGTCAGACAAAGCTGTTTAAGGCAGAGGGCAATGTAATAATTGTGGCTTCAATCTGATTTAGACTTAGAAGAAGGCTTCCTTCCTTTCTTTCTTTCCTTAATTCATTCATTCTTTCTCCCTGCCCACCCTCTTGATTTTTAGCTTTTTAGCTTTTTAGAATTGTATGGGATGTTGTACCACAAATTCTAAAATAGCTGTTACTCTAGATTAGTTGGTATCTTATACTTCTATGATTGTGGTAGAGATCCTAGTATTCATTGCTCTATGCACAGAATCCAAGGATATGCCTTCAGGAAATACATGAATATGGTTTTCCTAAGAGTCCCAGGCTGGTTCCCTTTCTTTGAATCCCATACGTGCACCCAGGGTATGGTGAGAGCAGGGTGTGTATTGGAGTGAATCCTAACATTGATCATAGGGGAAAATTCTGACCCATGTTATTGCTCTGGCAAAGGCAAGCAAGTGCAAATCAGGTAAAGCAAAGAATTATGGCTGCTGTCTGGGGAGCCATGCTGGGGTCTGTGGAGGAGCTGTGCTCCTGCTTCTGGAAAGCCCAGTGAGGGGCTTTGGAGAGGGGAAATATACTCTGAATATACTCTGGAAATATACTGGCACCTGATTATCTTTCACTTTCATGTTTGTTTAAATATAGATAATATTTTTGGCTATAAACAGCTAACATTTTGCCTTTCTTTTTTATTTCTGTCTTTGCCAGGAAATCATAAGTATTTGATCTTACTCAAAATGTGCAAAGAAGAATAATGGAAGCCCCTGAATATCTTGATTTGGATGAAATTGACTTTAGTGATGACATATCTGTAAGTATTACTTCTTTTAAAAAAGTGTTACTTCTTGTAAACAATGCTTTCAAGATCTTCTACCTTCAAATTCATACTTTATTGTCATCTGTTTATTAGCAACTCCTAGGACTACATTTAGAAATTGAAAGCAAGGAACTCTGTGTGGTAATCAAAGTGTGATTTGAAGGTCTCTGGACCAAGAAGTGAACCCCACCTAATTATGTGCAAGCTTAGAAGGGCAAGGCACTTAACTCATTGAGCCTCCCATTCCTAATCTGTTACAGTGTTGTCAAAATTATTGATTGTCTGAGTATGCACATAATCAATCTTATGAATTTTAATTCTCAATTTTCTTATATATCTGGCTACTCCATGCCAGCATTCTCCACAGTTCATAACAACACAGATTGAAGCCAAATTGACATTTATTAATTGATAAAAAATAAAGGGATTTTTTTTCAGTCACTGTAGGTATCAAAGCACAAACTGGACACTGGTTTGGGAATATTCAGGAAGAGTCATAAGCTAAGCAATAACTAAAACTCTTTAGCAACTGGACCAGCTGACCTTGAGGTTCTATTAATTATGTAATACTGTGGCTGATGATTCTTTAAGTTCCTATAACACTCACAAACTTTCTGCTTCTTCAGGTTCACTCAGGGCTGCTCTGAGTGAATTGTCTACATGTGCCTTGCTTAGAGCTCCATGTGACTTATCCTTGGCCACCTAGTCAGTTCTGCCACACCCACAGACATCTTGGCATCTAGTGCCCCAGAAACATTGGGCTCTCAAGTCTGTGGTGGGACATGTGCTGTTTCTGAGCTAGACATAAAACTTTTCTTTCCAGGAGCTCACAATATCTGACTTCATCATCTGTTGATCTCTCAGGGTCCAAAACTTTAGGTCACCCCTGGAAATTGTTTGGAAATGATGAACTTACTTTACCCACCTCTTGTAACAGTTTTATTCCTCTGCTTTACTAATTACCTTGAAGTAACATCAGATTTAGATCCCTGAGATGAATTTGATGAATTACCTCTTTTATAATCTGATGATTTTTCTTTATTATTGTATCAGAAAAAATGTTAATTCAACCTTTCCTATTTTAGCTTTCAGACAGTTTTAATTGATCCTCATTCAAATTTAATGTGAAGTGAGTTTCCTTCTTCCCATGATATCTTTCTGTTATCTGTGGTTGGTCTCTCAATTACTTGAAAGTGTTCAGAGAATAGTTGTCTTATGACCACTCCCTTCAAGGTATTTTGATTTAAGTGGTGAAAGAACAAGGAAAATAATGAAACTATGGACTTATGAGGGAAGGATGGAACGTGTTGTAGAAAAGGAAACTTGTGTTATGATTAAGAATTGGGAGATAGCTCTCTGGGTTGGATAATAAGGTTGTGGTGGTGGCACAAGCCTGTGACTCGGGAGACTGAGGCAGGAAGATTGCTAGTTTGAGGCCAGCCTCAGCAACTTAGCAAGGCCTTATGCAATTTAGTGAGATCCTGTCTTAAAAGAAAAACTAAAAAGAGCTGGAGATGTGGCTTAGTAGTTAAGTCTCCTTGGGTTCAATTCCTGGTATTAAAAAGAAAAAAAAAAAAAAAAAGGAAAGAAAGAAAAATGAGGACACAGGCTTTGAAGGCAGCCAGCCTAGGTTCCTATCTTGTTCTCACTTTTGCTGGCTGGATGATTTGGGGCACATTAACTTCACCTCTCTGAGATTCTCACCTATCTTTTAAGATTGTTTTGAGGATTGGGTGAAATAGTAATGTATGTGAAACACTTAGCTTGGCACATGGCAAATTACTCTTAAAAATGGTAGCTTTTGTTATTATTTCAGTGAATAATACAATAATATTTATATGACCAATGGTGAAGAAAGAACTCAAGGGAAAAGACCAGGCATGCTGTCAAGATTTTTTTTTTTTTAAACACAACAGAGCAGTTGTATTTACAGAGGAATCATCTGGCAGCAGCCCATAATTTTGATGAATTAGGAAGCTCTACTTGAAAGATAAAATATGCTAAGCAATAACTAAAACTGTTTAGCAAATTAGGCTACAAGATTATGCAATAGTTGAGTTTCTATAACTCGATCACTCTGAAACATAAATAAAAATGTCCATCTGTAATAGTGTAACCCCACCCAGACTTCCCCCTTTAAATGTTTCTTTCATTTGGATATTTAACCTCCAGTTAAGCTTGAATCAAGTTTGCAAGTATATAGAATTGATGAAGCGATAATAATGCCTGATGTTTATTGAGCTGACTGTAGGACAGGCATTATCTCCTTCAATCCTCACAACAGTCCTGTGAAGGAGGTGCTCTTAGCATCTCCATCTGTCAGAGGAGGAAGGACGCATGGAGATCTTATATACCTTGTTGAATGTCCCCCACCTAGTCAGGAACATCTGTCTCCAGAATATTCACTTGCAGTTATAACACTTGACTGGCTCTACAAGATGAGTGTGGTTTAACACAGTGTTTCACATCAGGGAATTTTTACTTCCCTCCCCACCCCACCCCAAGAATATTTGGCAATACCTGGGACATTTTTTATTGTTATACTGGGGAAATACTACTGGCATCTAATGGGTAGAGAGACCAGGGAGGTTTATAAACATCCCCTGTTGGTTGTAGACAATCCCTTACAAGGAAGAATTACCCAACCCAAAATGTTGGTAGTACTGAGGATACTGATCTATGTTAATCCCCTTGGAAGTGGGCAAGCTCTACTTTGATTTACAGCATAGAAGATTATTTTAATATAATTCAGTGCATCTAAGTTTAATGCCTTAAATATGCCAGAATTGTACTGTTCTTATGCAGTGATTTCATGGAAAGAAGAGCAGATATAATCTCATAAATATTGAAATGATTGTTAGCCTATTTAGGTAAACTAGGAGCAATGAATGTTACAGCTGCTTTCAGGGTAAATGGAAATTATTCAAATGCTAAAATTGAAAAAAAATGAAAATATTTTCAGTGTGCTAAGTTATTGGCATAAAAACAAATGTCATTTCCCATGAACATGCTTTTAATTTTAGGATTCCATAAACCTTCTTCATCTCTCAGGGCCCTTTTGCCACTTTCCTGTTTAAATGGTAGGAGTGGGGAGGAAAACGCACATTACACTTGAAAAAGATGTTTACAAAAATCATGTTGGAGTTGAAAACGCCTCTTCTGAGTCTCCAGCCATAGCCCTATTACGTAGTTTAGGCTTTGTGTTTCATGGTTTTCCCCTCTGGTCATGAGCCTGGTTCTTGTTTTAATTAAAGCATAAGCTGTATATTGGTTTAAAAAACAACTAGTTTTTTTTTTTCCTTTACCTAATGAGACAAAACACAGAAGGCAACCAAATTATTTTGAAGTTTCCCAGACTCAAAAATAATGCACATCCTTTGCAAAATGCAGACTTTAAACTATACATTCTTGTAACTCTGCCATCAAAAAGGGCAGAACATTGTGCAATAAATGCGAATCTGTGAGAGAGAGGTGATGACACACATAAACACAAGGTTCAAAGCAGGGCTTTTCTGTCACTGCAAATGGGTTTACAGATTTCTTTCTTTTTTCCTCTGGGAGCCAGATCCCTCCAGAATTAAAACAAAAACAAAAACCCTCTGGAATTCTTAGGAGCCATGGCGTGTTTATTTTATTAAGAAGGGCCAACTTGCTGTTCTTAAAAATAGTATCATATCCAAGACTGAATGCAGCAGACACTGCACTAGGAATCTGTTGAAGCCACCACCCATCATCACTCGCCCACTATGCCACACACTGAGCTCAACTCTTTAGGTCAATTATGTTCTTCAGGCCACACATTCCCTCTAGGGGACAGGCTCTTCTTTCATCCCATTTTGTAGATGAGAAAGTTGAGGTTTGCAGAGGTGGTGTGATCTTCACAGGTTACAGATGGGCAAGTGGCAGGATCAGGACTTACATACAGAACTGTTGACACATTACTTTTCCCTCTGAGCAACTTGGTTGAATGGAGGTGTCCCTAAGACCAGCCATTTCACCCATCACTATCCCCATTTGGCACTGAAGTGATTACAGATTGCTTCTGGGTAGTAAGGGAGTTGGCATATATTATAAATGAATAAAATAAAACCAGCTAAAGGGAACTTAAGCAAATCTTTTAATTTTACTGTATTTCATGTTGCCCTTCTATAAAACGATAATGATTATCTTTACTTATCACCTTGGATTTTATGGGTAAAAACTTGAAAATTCATATATATTATATAAACACACACTCATATACACATAAGTATATATACTTGTACATATGCGTACACATATACATACAGCCACATGTGTGCACATGTTAATATAGATACATACATAAGTACACATACAAATAAAAGTGATTAAAATAATCTTTTCCTCTTTGCAAGAATTTTTGTTGCCTTTCTGTATCATTCTGACTGAAACTTTGGTAAAAATTTACCTTTTTGGTAATTGCTGAAACTACTTTTTGTGGAAGTCTTAATATGAGATTAAGATAGAGAAATATGTGTCCTTCCTCTTTACTATCCCTTTTGATCCAAGTCATTGTAACCCAGAGTAATCACATAAAATTTTGTTGATTCATTTTCTGAGGTGCTTGAATTACTGTCTGATGGAAAAATAAAAATTCTTAGGTCAAAACCAATCTCATTTTAGTGAGCTTTTACATTCTGATGGGGGAAAAAAGATTCCTTGTAGTCTGGGCATCATTGTCACTGAGCTACCTGGCCCTCTTCTGATTTTTTTGCATACCACTTTTTACTCAATTCAGTGTCCTGACATTTGCCCCAATTTTATTACATTTCAGCAAAGACCCATTTCACAGCAGTGGGAGACCTTGAGAAAGGGGGTGGAGAACCTCTCAAGTGGACATCAGCCATGAGTTGGGGTGTGTAAAGGATACATGAGTTTAGGTATGGAACAGAGTAGAAAGATATTCAAGATACAAACAACCTGGCTTGCCCTTCCACTCTAGCAAGGAAAGCCCATGATCAGTCAGGCGGCAGAACATCCTGAGGTGGCAGGGGTGCTTCTTAATTTTTTAGGATCCAGAGGGAAGCTAATATCATCAGAGAAAGATGAACCCTGTTTTCTCCCGCTTTCCTAGAAGGTGACCAATGCTGGCTGCTCCATTCCTGTATCACTGTCCTACCAGCCCTTCCCTTCCAGCATTTAACCTGCTCTGTTTGTATTCAAATTTTTCTTAGTGCTTCCCAATATGATCTCATTTTAGCAACTATTTTGAATGACTCATCTTTTTTGTAGTGTTTTCACAATGTCCTGTACTTGAGTACAAATTCCCTCTCATTCCTCCTCTTCAGCCCCACATTATCAAAAACCTCACACCTTCTTCTAACATCATATGCTATTTTAAAATTTGTTTCCTTAATACTTTTCAGGAAATAAATTAGGAATCATCTAATCCAGAAAAGGCAAATTATATGTTGATGTCCTATAGCCGTTTCCTGGCTTACTCTTAAAATGGTCAAAAAGAGTTACTGAGTTTTCCCAAATACTCATCAGAAATAAGATCTAGCATAAAATAATTGTATTATTATTAAGTATTTAAAACTCTTGGAAAATATAAAAATAAGGAGCCAGGGCAAAAATCAAATGCCTTTAAAAATAGGGTGCAGTGTGATATTTTTCATTATTGGCAATTAGGCAATGGGTGAAAATAAATGTACTTAAAGCAGAATGGGATAGATATAAGAACACGTGGACCATCCTTATCTGTTCTGTGGAAAGGTGGCGGCGGGAACTGTGGGAGCAGTTAAGTCATCTGTGAAAACATGGAATATGAAAGCCAAGAGTATCCTGAGGAAGAAACTACACAGAAGTATAATCCTGCAAGTTGTGTGTTGGGGGAACTAGTATAAAAGAAACTGTAAAGAAATTTTTAGACATAAAAAGAAAACTAAGGAATCCAAAAAGGGGGAACAGGGTTTAAGGAACTTAAAGACAAGTTGGTCAGTAGTAGCAAGATGAGGAGTGAAAGTACCAACTGGATTTTCCAGTTAAGGCCCTTGGTGGCCATGGCAAGCACAGTGTCTGTGAGGTGGTGGGAGGACCATGTCAGGGTGACAGGAGGTATAAATGCAAAGATGAGGAAATAGAGATAAGAACAGAGACCATTCCTTCACAAAGATGGCTAACAAACCCAAGAGCAGGAAAGCCCATCATCAGTCAGGTGGCAGAACATTCTGAGGTGGCAGGGGTGCTTCTTAATTTTTATAGGATCCAGAGGGAAGCTGATATCAAGAAAGAGGCTAAGGAGGGAAGGAGGCAGGGATGATGGCTGGGAGGGCATGGTCCTCAGGAGGTGGGAGAAGATGACAGGTGGGCACACACAGAAGGCTGGAGATGCAGGGGTGGACTTAGTGCCACATTCTCAGAGGGCCACGAAGCCAGGGCATTCTTCCTGAATTGGAAGGGCAAGCCTTTGATGAGGTCTACAACATTTTGGAAAAATAGTATGCTCTGAAAATCTCTCTGGCTGTGTCTCTTTGCCTTCATGGCCTGTTGTGCTTGTACACGTTACTGTCCTTGTTTTTATTGTATGCCTGTTAAGATCCTGTCTAAATTTTGGAAGGCTCTATGAGAAATCATGAACTTCATGATGGTTGTTTGGATGGAAGGCTTAATTGTTTCTTTTGGAAACCTAGTGGGACCTTAGTTATTTAAAAGTCACTAGCTTGAAAAGGTGCTGGGGGTGTTGTTCTTTCATTTTCTGTGGCTCATTTCCATTTGAGTAATGTCTGCTTGTCCACCCAACTGGCTCTCATTTTCAGGAATAGGGGCCAAAGCTTTTCAGTCCCAAACAATATGTAGGGTGGTCAGAGATCCCCATAGCCCAATGTAGAAATCATTCACTGTTGTTATAAATCCCATGCATGCTTCAACTGTTTTGCATGGCAGAGTGACAAAACTGGTATAAACTGAGATATGTAGAATTTTCTTGTGTCATATCAACTATGCAGTCTGAAGCTGAGTTTTCTTTTTTCTTTTTTTTTTTTAATTTTTATTGTTGGCTGTTCAAAACATTACATAGTTCTTGATATATCATATTTCATACTTTGATTCAAGTGGGTTAGAACTCCCATTTTTACCCCATATACAAATTGCAGAATCATATCAGTTACACATCCATTGATTTACATATTGCCATACTAGTGTCTGTTGTATTCTGCTGCCTTTCCTATCCTCTACTATCCCCTCCCCTCCCCTCTTCTCTCTCTACCCCCTCTACTGTCATTCATTTCTCCCCCTTCTATTTTTTTCCCTTTCCCCTCACTTCCTCTTGTATGTAATTTTGTATAACCCTGAGGGTCTCCTTCCATTTCCATGCAATTTCCCTTCTCTCTCCCTTTCCCTCCCACCTCTCATTCCTATTTAATGTTAATCTTCTTCTCCTGCTCTTCGTCCCTACTCTGTTCTTAGTTACTCTCCTTATATCAAAGAAGACATTTGACATTTGTTTTTTAGGGATTGGCTAGCTTCACTTAGCATAATCTGCTCTAATGCCATCCATTTCCCTGCAAATTCCATGATTTTGTCATTTTTTAATGCAGAGTAATACTCCATTGTGTATAAATGCCACATTTTTTTTTATCCATTCGTCTATTGAAGGGCATCTAGGTTGGTTCCACAGTCTTGCTATTGTGAATTGTCCTGCTATGAACATTGATGTAGCAGTGTCCCTGTAGCATGCTCTTTTTAGGTCTTTAGGGAATAGACCGAGAAGGGGAATAGCTGGGTCAAATGGTGGTTCCATTCCCAGCTTTCCAAGAAATCTCCATACTGCTTTCCAAATTGGCTGCACCAATTTGCAGTCCCACCAGCAATGTACAAGTGTACCCTTTTCCCCACATCCTCGCCAGCACTTGTTGTTTGACTTCATAATGGCTGCCAATCTTACTGGAGTGAGATGGTATCTTAGGGTGGTTTTGATTTGCATTTCTCTGACTGCTAGAGATGGTGAGTATTTTTTCATGTACTTATTGATTGATTGTATGTCCTCCTCTGAGAAGTGTCTGTTCAGGTCCTTGGCCCATTTGTTGATTGGGTTATTTGTTATCTTATTGTCTAATTTTTTGAGTTCTTTGTATACTCTGGATATTAGGGCTCTATCTGAAGTGTGAGGAGTAAAGACTTGTTCCCAGGATGTAGGCTCCCTATTTACCTCTCTTATTGTTTCTTTTGCTGAGAAAAAACTTTTTAGTTTGAGTAAGTCCCATTTGTTGATTGTAGTTATTAACTCTTGTGCTATGGGTGTCCTATTGAGGAATTTGGAGCCCGACCCCACAGTATGTAGATCGTTGAAGCTGAGTTTTCAGTGCCGGCCATCAGCCCCAAACTCTCTTGGGTGAAGAAAGAATAAAGATAAGTCAAATAATATGCTGTGATGGGCCGAACCATCTTTCCTTTCATTCCAGCTCACCTCCTCTCTTCCTGCACCATTATTTCCCATGTCTGATTCTACGCTTAAAATCAACTTAACTATCAGGAATAAAAAATGAGGAAAGGGCTGTGGACACTCATAGAAAAGGTTACAAAGAAGAGACAAACTTTTAATTCCACATAAAAGTTTACTAAATGACTTCACCCATATTATCTTGTATAATTGTTTGTGTTTTACAGATAGGGAAACTAAGTCCCAGGATATGAAATAATTTATTTGTGCAGAACCACAAAGTTAAATAAATGTCAGAGCTGCCACTTGAATCCAAATCTTCTGGCTACAAATCATATCTTTTACTCAAAAGACTTAGACATCAATGAGTACTCCTACTGTTAGCATATTGAGAGTATTTTTCTTTTAAGTGTATCATGATTTTATTGTTACATTTGTAGTTATAGGTTTTTCTAAGGTCACTTCAGTTATTATTACTGAGTCTGAAATCACAAACTATCTAGATGAATGCATTTAATCCACTTTAATAAATATTTAGTGTCTTAGATAAATAAAATGTTGGCCACCACACCCTCAAGAAGCAGAGAAAGCATTTATGTAAATATATAGATGAAATGTTTTGTGATAGATTCTGTAATGGATGAATGACTAAAATAAGGAAAAATACAGAGCATTAGTTCTTGAACCCCAAAATGCCTCAGAACCCCCTGAAGGGCTGTAAAAAATACATTTTAGGCCCCATAATCAGAGTTCTGAACTCAGTAGCTATGGGATGGCTCCCAAGAATGTGAGTTCCTAATGAATTCCTGGGTAGTATTGATACCACTGGTCCAGAGAACACACTTGGAAAGCTGACATTTTATTCCATCTGGAAGAGTCAGAAAAGATATTATAGAAATGACATCCAGATAAATCTTAAAGAATTAGAAGGAATTTGCATCTGGATAGAATCGCATTTAGTAGATGGAATAGCACATATTAAAGGGTATAGATAGGTAAAACAACAGGTGAACACAAAATATTTTTTTTTTGCTACAATCAAAAGAGAAGTAGATAATAATGAGAGATGTAGCTGAGCTCATGCTATGCTAGGACACATGGCCTTTGTCCTATAGGCTGTGCAGAGCCCCTGAAGGATTTGAAATGGAAACACACTTAAATCACATTTGTATTTTGGGAAACTAATTCTAGTGCCAATATGAAGGCTTGCAGGAAATTCCCACTTACTGCCTAAACATGAAAAAGCTCTTTTGAACATCTATAGAATTGTGCCCAAGAGTAGTAAAATGTATGTACATCCTGGTATTTACCTCAGTTAATTAGTCCTTATGTGCCATGCACACGAAGAAGTCAAAGACATCATCCTTTCCCACGAGCTTGTATGGGAACCAACCCTTATACAGAGGAAACAACCAAACACAAGACAAGACAGAAATTTACCAAGAGAAGACTTGAGAAAGGCCAGCTAGGGAAAAAACAATCAGCCAGGGCTTTGTGGAGAAGGCACGACAAATACAGACCTTGGTATTGCATGGCTAGAATAAATCATTGCAGGCAAGAGGGACCCTGGAGTAAAGGAATAGAGGGAGAACTAGACTTTGGATGGACAGGACATTGTAGAAGCTGGGGCACCTGGTTAAATTCTGGCAAGGACCCTTCTTGAGACATGGTAGAAAAGTGGAAAAGAAGTTTATATAAGAAAGAATTTTCCCACAGTGAAAATAACCTCTGGAAGATTCTAGAAAAGGAATACATTAGGACAAGTTAGTGAAAGGAAATACACACCGTGTTTCTCCAACAACATCAAGCCCTCTCTCACTTCTTATCACCCAAGGATAATAAGAATCAAGAGAAGAGGCTATAAAACTTGGATTGGTGGACAGCAAACAAGGAAAATGCATTGGGCTTTGGTTCTGATGGGGCCAAAATGACAATAGTTTACTGCTCTGGGAGCTGGCCATTGTCCTGACAATGAGGTAGGTGGCCATCTGACAGCTGCTTATAAAAGGCCATCTGTCTTATGAATTGGGATGAAGGCCTGGGAAGTCTTCCGTTTTAGCTCCCAGATGGTAGCACAATGTACTCTCACAAGGGAGATTCCTGGGTTTTGTGCTCATTCCCAAATTTGTAAATAAGAAAATGTTTTTTGCATGTTGATTTTGTGAATTGTTTCCACTGTATTTCTTCCCATCACATCTTAACCATCTTTACAGAGTTCCTTTGAATTTGATCCTCTATCCAAATACAAATTACTTTTTTTTTCTAGTGTTTTTTTTTTTATAAAAAAATGACAGATTTGTTCAGGTCAGAGCTGATTTTACATTCCACACATCCTTAAAATTACCCCAGACTTTAATTTTCTGGCCAACGCATCAACCTTTCCTTAGATTGATGTGCTTTTTTATGTCCATTCCCAGGAGCAGGACATGACTTTTCCTTCAAGGTCATTATCCCTCAGATGGCTAAGTTTTCATGTGAGGAATTCAAATGTATGCCTTCTCAGAAGTGACATTTTTATATAGCTGTGGGTGGTGGGGAGGGATGTAGGTTGAGGCAGTGGGCTGCTCCGTTACGCTAGTCTCTGCCTGTGACCCCATCCCCATACCAGCCAGGCAGCTGGTGCTGTTCAAATTCAAACCTCATCAAATTAAAACTTACTGCACACGTGGGCTTTTGTGGTCAAAAAGGAAGAGTTGGAACAACAACTAATAAATCAGAGATCCTAATGAGTCTGATATTGGGATGGGAGCTAGGAGGCATGTGTCTAGAATTGCAGATAGGAGATCACCCATTTTAATAAGATGTATTTCATTAAAGTCAGTGAGCAAACCTTATTGAATTTGTCACTAACTATATTTAAACACAATCAATCTTAAATTTCCTCTATCTAGAATTTTGCCTTGGAAAAAAGAGAGAGAGAGAGAGAAGGAGGAAGAGTATTTGTCGGAGAGTCATTCATGGGGTATTTGGAAAACAAAACAAAAAATATTTAATTGAATTATAGTCTATGTAATTATTTAATCTCTATCAGTTGGTCCTATGAAGCTCCTATATTCCTTCAAGAGCTTGTACTTGGCCATAAACATAAATTATTTTATTAGTACCAAGAAAAATGTCTTCTCAGTATTAACCTTGATGACCCGCCCCCCCCCCCCCCCCCACTGCCGCAAAGAATATTATATAAAAGGGGAAAACACTTTGGGTTTCCATTTTGGTTTAAGAGACCATCATCCCTCCATCTGCATATCTAGTGAACCTGCTAAAGTACCAGTAATCTCTGAGGAATGGCTAACATAAATAGGATGCTATTGCATCAGATAGGTAAGAATAATTTCTCTAATTAGTCATTTGAGATTTCATTTTTCACTTGGAAATACTGGAAATTTAATTTGTTTGTGAAGTGCAATTGGCAAACTGACAATAGGCACGACTGCACCCCCCTCCATCTTGCTGTGCTGATAGCCTGCAGAAAGCACTGGAGGTCTCCATGAAGATTCTTTGCTTCATCCATCAAAATCACACTAACTAAAGAACCTCCGTATTGAAAAATGTGTCCTAATTACACATTTCTCACTTGCAATGCTAGAATAATCCTAATGAGCTTCCAGTGATCATTTTTCTTCTAGAATAAATGTTTTCTCACAAGTCCCCCAAATTTTGTACTGGTGAAGTAATTTATGATACATTCTCATTTACATCAGAACATTGTTCTTAGAGGTACAGAGCAAAAATATTTTTAGTAAGCTGCATTTTACAAATTAAAGTATGTGCATAATTGAAGACAGTCCCTGCTTGGCCTTTGATTAAAGAAAGAGTTCATCCTATTTATTTTGTTTTAAAACACCCGTCTCTAAAGAAAGATTGATTGGCATCAAATGTACTCACCATAAATCATAGCTATTGATTTTACATTTGTTTTAGCTCTTCCGATTTTGTGTCTCCTATGTCATAATTTGTTATCCTGATAGCCAGCCCCTGAGTCAGTGCTTGGACTAAGCATGAAAGGTGGTTTCTTTCAATTCAGACTAATCTGTACGTGAAACACATGAGCTTTCAAACACAGAATCATGCTCTTCTCACTTTTTATGATATTACTCTGGTATTTCCCACAGAGACCACAGATGCTACAGAATAAAATCTGTGATAAGTGACAACATTAGGGACATTTGCATTGTCCAGTCAGCATCCAACACAGACGTGTCCCCTAACTGCCTTGGAAGCCAGTTGCTCCTCCACTTGGCTCTTCCTGTATAAAACTGATTCAGAATGCAAGTTTGCTTGGCATTATCAAGGCCCTGGATTTAGACCCTAGCACCACAGATAATAACAACAACAACAACAACAATGATAATAATAATAATAACTCCTCTGTTTTTCATAATGATACACAGTTGAGAATTCAGAATGCAAATGTTATAGCCATCTTCTGGAAGCTCTTAAGGTCATATAATTCTTCCATCTTTCCCAAGTAGCAGAAGTGAGGAGAGATGGAGCATCTGCTGGCTACATCCCACTTTGTTAGTTTAAGAAGGACTGTCAGCAGCCCTCTTTTTAATCTGCATCTGCTTAGATGCTTGTAGGTGAAGCTTAGGATGCTGCCATTTAAGGTATAATGAGATAGACTTCCAAAGCATCCAGGTATCTCTTCTTGTGTTTTTATTACCTCCCCCCAGCCTATTTGAATGAATGTTCTCATTTTAACTTGCTATTTTACACCTTTCTCCTTTGGCTTCCCATTCAGTATTCAGTCACATCACTCAAGACCATCCCAGAGCTGTGCCGAAGATGTGACTCGCAAAATGAAGACAGATCAGGTAAGTTGGGCTGCTCTTCTCTTTCCCCCATCCTTAGGACTCCTGCAAAATAGTTTGCCCTCCTGATGGCTGCTCCTGCTTTCTGTTTTCATTTCCTTTGGCAATTTCTCTGCTCACACCCCCTCCCTGCCACCTTCAACAAATGGTTGTTAAGGTTATCCACAAAAGGATAACAGGACAGAGAAGCCCTAATAAGGACCCGGCTGTGTACAGATAAACTGTACATCATCTCAGTATCTCCAAACCACAGTGTATGCAGCAATTTACTGAAAACCCAAGAAGGCATTGGTGACAAAACATAATGATGCAGGCGCCAATGAAAAAATGTTGGATGTATTTACTACCCATATGGCAAGGACCAGCTTGGGGGATGGTGCTTTGCCAAAGTCTGAAACCCTATCAGGAGTGCGACATGATAGAATCTGCAATAAGGCATACTGTAACAGTTAAGATTAAAGAAAAGCTTTGGAGTTTAATAGTGTAAACTAAACAGAGAATTATGGCATATAGATGAAAACCAGCTGGTTGACCTTTTCTCCTTTCAGCCCCCTCCCTCAATAAAAAAAAAAGTACATTTAGGGTTTGTTTTTTCTCTGTGTAAATCAAATTAAGCTTTCTGCTTTTCTCACTGTGATGGGCAAAAATGAAAATAAAAAGGATATTGATGGGAATGATATCATGGTATTAAACTATGAAATGATGTTTATTGTTTTTTTTTCCCAGTAATTACCGTAAGGCATCACCATTAACCTTGCCAAGGCTGGACCTCCTCTCATAGTAAGGAGAGTTTGGAGAGCCATGGTTGGTGAAGGCTTAAGATAATCCTCAAATTATGTATATCATGTTTAAAAATAAAAAGACGTACCCTACCGAGACAGCTACCAGAAGTCCAGGCCTTTCTTACTCAAAGGACTTTTGCAAAGCTAATTTTTCCCTGGATTGTTTTCTTTCAACATTTTGCTTAGATGAGACAGGAAAAATAACTGGTCTCTGTGTGTTTATCTGCATGTTGTTTGTGAGTGTGAATGAAAGTGATGTACCCTTGTTTGGGTCAGAAAATAGCTTAAAGTTCAAATAAGACTTTTCATTTGCCCTTAGTTTGTTCTACCTTTTTATTTTAAAGATTCTCATGTTCTATAGGGTTTAAGAGAGGCTTTTGGTTGTAAGCCTTACAAAGCAGTATGTCCTTAAAAGGTAGCATTTGTTTCAAAGTTGAACCAATGACTGTGGTTAGTGACAGAGACCACAGACTGCAACAGAGAGGCCACCACGTTCAGAGACTAAAGACTAAAGACTAGGTTTCTTGTTAGAATCAGCCATTTAACAGCTACATGACCTTGAACCTGTGGCTATCTATAGAATAAAGAAGAAATTTCTTTTACCAAAGACACCAGGCTATTGTTAGGATCAAAATTGGGTAATGTATATTAAGGCATTTTGCAGATATAAAATTTTCTCTCTAATTAGAGGTGGAACATAAGAAAACTTAACAGCAAATGCTTTATTGTAAAGAAGTAGGCACTGTTAATGTACTCAGTATTTCTGTAAGTACTTTACTTCCGTTAACTACATTAATTCTAATAGCCCTGAGAGCTTAGTACTATTAGTAGTTTATACTATTGATGGGCAAACTGAGGAACAGAGTTTAATATCTTGCCCAGAGTCACACAGCAATTAAGTCATAAACTGGGATTCAGACCCCAGGAAGTCTGCCTCCAGATTTTGTTCTCTTATTCTTTACATATACCACCTCTCAGATAAATGGACTTAGTGGCAACTATAGGATACTATCCTTTTAAAGCTGTTAAAATCTGCATTTTCCCTCCCATTAAGTGGTGAATTTCTTTTTCTCTGTTAAATAATTACTCTTACTTACCAAGTTAAGTGAATAAACAGAAACTTTCAACAATTGTTTTTCCTAGGGCTGGTTTATTCCTTTCTCTTCAGGCCTTGTAACTAACAGCCATGTCCATCATCTGGGATTCTAGATGTTCTTCTGCAGTGGTGAAGGAGGCCAGCTTCACATTCATGAGAATTTGCACTTCATCCAAAGCAAGGAACCAGGCTAAGGGTGATCAGAAATAATGAGATTTGCCAGAATATTGATGTACAAGGAAAAGGCTCAGACCTCTCGATGAAACCACATATACCACCTCCAACTTGATGGACCATTTGGAGGCAGTTTCCCAGCCTCCGAGTAGACAAAAAGTAATCCTAGAAAAAGACACACAAGACAAATTCACCTGTGTACAGCACTGCTGTATAATTAATTACATGTGGACTTTGAAAGAAATCTCAACATGGTAAAAGTCAGAAGGCAAGTAGGATCATTGCAGAGGGTAATATGGGGCCACAGGAGCGAATGTGAAAGAATAACTTAAGGGTTTTAGGGAGAGCTTAGAAGGTCAGGGAATACTGGAACAATCAGCCATGTGAAAGGCAATGAAGAGGATTGGGGATTTAAGGCAAAGGAATTAAGGAAGGGCAAAATCCCTGAGCCAGGAATGATCTTAGCAAATATGAGGAAGAAAGCAAAACCTGTGAAGTGGCTGCATGTTGATAAGAACAGGAATGATAAGAGGTGAGATCAGGGAGATGGCCCAGGCCAAACTCCCTAGGGAGTTCAGGTTTTCTACTAAGCGTAGTGAAAAGCACTACCAGCAGGATTCCAGTTTTTCTAAACCTCTATCATGGGTTGAGTATTCCTTGTGCAAAATGCTTCAGATTTCAGAGGTTTTTGGGGGGAATTGGGGGATTTCTGCATACTTAAGTGGCTGAACATTCTTAATCCAAATATCCAAAATTTGCAAAGCTCTGAGAAACAAAACTTGTTGAGCATCATGTCAGCACCCAAAATGTTTCAGATTTGGGAGCATTTTGGATTTGTCAATTAGGAGCGCTCAACCTATATCAGGAAAGAAGCCTCAGCATGTAGAATCAGAGTTCTTAGTAAATAAGGGACTTTAAAAATCATCAAGTCTGAGAGAAAGAGTAAGTGAGAAAGTCTAAACAATAGAGCAAATGGGTAAAATGTTGACAATGGATGAGTGTGGATGAAGGAATATACAGCTGTTGGGGGGTAATGTTCTTAATTTTGCAACTATTAGATAAATTTATTTTTAATAGAAATTTTTAAACTATTTATAAATAAAAAGTTTTCTATAAGGTAAACAAACAAAAAGATATGTATTCCAAAGCCAGTCTCTGAAGGTGATTCTTACTATCCCAACCCTGGGGTCACTCTGCCTGTATTTCATCACTTGGTGACAGGGAGTGCCCAGTCTTAGGATGCAGCCTGTTCATAAAGGTAATGTTGTTATTCAGCCAAACTCAATGTCCCTTGACTTTCCACCCATCAACCCTCATTCTTCCTTGGAACTATTGAGAAGAACAATCTTCCCGGACAAGAGTGCTGCTAAGTGTGTAGAGATAGCCATCAGTCTTGGTCTTTTCCAGGTTAACATTTCCCTCCAGTTTTATGTGCATCCTGGTCATTCTTGTTCTCTGGTGGATGACTGTGGTTTTCCAGGGTCCCTCTTAAAGCCGAACACCCAGAAAAGAATCCAAGGGGTCTTTCCAGATGTTCTGATCAGAACCTGTGAGTCCCATGGAATAGCTCCTAGGATGTATTACATATCTTTTCTGCCTGCCCAAGTGGGCTCATCAGTTCTGCCTGCTTCCTGAGTGTAGAGGAGCAGGAATGTCAAGTAAGCCCTAGTTGTGGCCTTTTGGAAGCCCCTGTGCAAGGCATACAGCTAGGGCTTACCTCTTTCATCTCTGCATCTGGGCCAGCTCCAGTGGGGGTTCCCAGGAACTGCAGTGGGAGAGTGTTACAGGGGCCTGAGACCCAGCTCCTTTCTCCTCCCTCCAGCTCACCAAGGCCTGGAAGTTCTTTGTTAGAGTGCCCTGCCTTTAATCAGAGACTTTGATTCCTATTGACATCTATATTTTTCCCTGACAAAAATAATGATTTAAGCTATTCTCTATTAATTACACAACTATCACTGGGCTTCAGATTTTTGTGAGAAGAGATTTTGAAAGGAAAGGTGAGGAAATTGGAGAAAATCACAGGCAAGTGAGGGGAGGCAGGGAAGGAGCCAGAAGCCCTAGAACAGGCTGTGCTGGGAGCTGCACAGGTGCTGCTGAAGTATCTGAATTGTTTCTTAGATGTTGAGTGTGCCAGGCTTTATGCCAGGTCCTCTGTAAGCAGCCTGTGTATCCTCAACTGAATTCTCTGAGGGAGGACCATTGTGTTCATTTTATTGATGAAGAAATTGAGGTCTGCAGAGTAAATAATTTGTCCAAAAGTTCTGGAGTTAGCAAGTGAACTTGAAAGCATCTCTGCTGTCTCCAGGACTCCTATGAATTTTTGTCAACTGAGAAGTAATTTAGACTGTTAAAATCAGCATACTATAGTGATGCAGTCTCATCAATGATAATAGCAGCTCAACTCACAATTGCTAAGCTATGGAACCAACCTGGGTGCTCTTCAACAGATGAATGGACATAGCTAATGTGATATATATACCCAAGGGAATATTATTCAGCCATAAAGAAGAATGAAATTATGGCGGTTGCCAGTAAATGGATAAACTGGAGACTATCATGCTAAGTTTAATAAGCCAATCCCAAAACAACCAAAAGCTAGATGTTCTCTCTGATAGGTGGATGCTAGCTCTCAATAAGTGGAGAGGAGGGAAGAATAGAAGTTCACTGGATTAGACAAAAAGGAATGAAGGGAAGAGAGGGGGGATGAGAATAGGAAAGACAGTAGAATCAATCACTCATAACTTACTTGTGTTCATATATGAATACATGATCAGTGTAACCCTACATATGTACAACCACAAAAATGTGAAGTTGTACTCCATGTATGTATGTATGTCAAAATGCATTCCACTGTCATCTATAACTAAAAAGAACAAACAAAAGATTTTAGAAAGAAGTAATTTAGTCTAAGGAATAACGTGTAGCAAATAGTATAGGTTAGAATTAGCTGCAAAGGAACTTATGTGTGAAAAAGTGGCAGCTAAGGAGAGAAGTTATTTGTGAAATGTTTTCAGGCATTCTCTGGTCAATACCTGCTACTCTTATAGGAAAAGAGGAGAGAAGACAGCAATGAATGTTAACTCTGCTCTGTGGGTTTTTTCCAAATGAGGATAAAAATACATCATGGCAGCATATGGTATTCAAATCAAAACATATTCAATTTCATTGACTTGGAATTTTTGAAAATTAATTAGATATTCAAATACACATTTGTTTCAATTCATGATGTTTCAAATGTCTTGTGATTCTTTCAAAATATCTGCTAAGCTCATTGTATAAATCATTTTCTTATGAAAGAAGGCAAATAAATATTAATGCAGCTTTGTGTCTGAAAACATAGATGTACTGAGGTTTGAAAAATCAGTTATATAACAGTAATAAATGATCCTGTGACGTCTTGGAGAATAGACTCCAAAAGAATTTTACATTTTAGTAATGTAAAATGTTCCTTGTATGACGAATATTTTTTAATTAGTATTCAGCAGAAGTCATTTAGAATGTATATTTTAAAACATTTAGATCTGCTGTATTTTTAAACCCAATGCATGCAAATTTTGTGACAAGACACTGAACCTATTAAAACAGACACTTATGTGATGTTCTGAGATTGTCAAGGATTTCAGTCATCACCTAAAATAATAAGTTGGCATGAAATTTATCCTGTAGACCTTGCTGTGACATAGTTGATGATGCTAAATATATAAAAACTTCTGTTTTCAATTTGTAGTAAGGTTGGATGCTCAAAGCATAAAAGTGAAAGTATGGCAGTTTAAATGGAAAAGCCTGCTGATTAATCCACTTCACATGACGTAATATAAACTGGACTCCAAAGAATAGGTAAACACATTTGCTAAGATCTCAGTCAAGAAAATGAACTTTTCAACACGATGCTGCAAAGAATCTCACATTTATGACAAAGAATCCCATTTATTTTAACAACAGTGAAAATTTACAAGTGGTAAAACATCAAATTGTTTTACATTCTTGATGAGAAGGTTCATCATGTAGAACAGTTATTTTTATTTTTCGTTTGCAGTATTATAATTATAAAGATGATATCATCCATTATTTGAAAAACAGAACGTTAAAAACTACTATTAACCTTGCCACCAAAACAAAATTACTGTATTTTTTCCCAAGCTATATTATTTTGGGGGGCAGCCATAATCATAAGGTGAAGACAGTTTTATCTGCTGCCTTTCTTCTATCACTACACAATACACATGGCCACCATTGTGCATGAACCACAGAACTTACCTATGAAAGAAGAACTGTCCAAAGGAAGAGATTGTCATCTTTAGTCCATGAACACTTTATGGTTCTGAGAATAAAAGATGTAAATCAGTGTAGGTAAAGATGGCACAGGAAATGAAGGAAAATTTTAAATAAAACTCTTATGGTATCAAAATAAGGAAAGGGGCTGGAATGTAGCATAGCTTAAATACATTGCATCTTTGCCTCTTCTCTCTACTTGAACATGTCTTCCCTTTGCTTAACCATAAATGCAATCACCATGCAACCTGGTTTTCTAAAATGTTAATAGCAGTGGAGTTCAGGAATTCATAATCAAAAAAGACAATATTTAAGGAAAAAGAAACTTAGAGGAAGGGATTCACAGTCTGCTCTTCCACATCTTGGTTTATTTTTATTGGACTCTAAGGAACATACCTCCCATCCCCCAAACTGGCCATCTCTTGGGAGAGGTGAGCTCCCAGGAATTTGCAGTAAGGCAAGATGAGAAACCAGAAGTGCAGAGAGGAGCATCACTGAGCAGGAAGGGAAAGGGAGGCACAGGAACAGGAAAACCTGATACAGAAGCAAAATGCCTTTTACCTGTGTGACCTCACACGACTTCCTTCTCAGGAGTCATAGGGACAAATGGTTTCCTGCATCCCATCTTCCTGGTCCATTATGAGAGTATGAGTGTGTGTTGGGGAGCTTTAGAGTATCTCTGACAGCATCCCACTTCTTGCTGAAGGCATATTCTTCCTCTTTTGTCTCCTAATATTAAATGGGTTCTATTTTCCTCTTTTAAATGGCTCTTCTTTGTCCCCATATCTTCTTTGCTTTTAGTCTTCCCTAAGAAGAAAAGAAAAAGAAAAGCTAATAAAATAAACTCAGGTGATTCCAACAGAATCCTAGAACCCTGTAGTTGAAGGATCCTCTGAAAGAGAGAATAGAGTCATCTACACAAGTCCAGACCCTTCTGTAGCATTTGCTCACCCCAGCCCTTGCATCTCGCAGTGTGGTCAGGACCAACAACAGTGCTGTGGGCAGCTTTTGCAGACCCTTAAGTCCCACTCCAGACCCCTGAATCAGAATCTGCATTT
Organism: Marmota flaviventris; assembly: GCF_047511675.1. Taxonomy (NCBI): domain Eukaryota; kingdom Metazoa; phylum Chordata; class Mammalia; order Rodentia; family Sciuridae; genus Marmota; species Marmota flaviventris. Next base: position 67,300 of record NW_027287681.1, on the reverse strand, counting down.
TAATGAGCCTCGTCCCTCAGTAAGTCATTTATGCACATTCAAGTATGAGAAGCACTGATTTAGACTACCTACAGTCTAACTTATTATTCTTGTTGAGGCACAGTGATCTCAAATAGGCAAATGCAAGCACGTCTTCCCCTTGCTCAGAACCAGCTGGTGTTTTCCCAAATCATTCTCAAGGTATGCGCAATGGGAAATTGTCTTCTGTGGCCATGGCTGTGGGGGCCCGGAGTGGTCTTCCCCTGGACCAGCAGGCTCCCTTGCCTGCTGCTTCCCCTGCCTTTAGCATGCCAGTCCATCAAGGAACCTCTTTGGAGATGGAAAGGACCGGGTGTGACTTCCTTCACTCCTTTCCACCTCCAAAGTCACCTCATCAGGGTGACTCCCTTGGCCAGTACCATCCAATAAAAATATGAGCCACCAAATAACGTAAAAACTTCCCAGTAGCCACATGGTTATTTAACAGATGGGTTAATTTCATAACATATTTTATTTAACCCATATGATTTTTGACATATGACAGCTATATTTTAAGGGCTTAATAGCCACAGGCTTCTAGTGGCCTCTATATTGGCAATGCGGCCTCGGTCGTATCAGTACCTCTGCCAACTCACTGTATTGGTTCTTATCTTCCTATACTTTTCCTACTCTTTACATATCTGTGTTTTCAAATTTATTAATAGTATGATACTAGTTTAATCAGTTTTCTCTCAAGGACTAAACCTTATTTGGGCAATTTTACTCATGATGGTATCTCCTGAGCATTGCTGCTAACTGTATCAGAGGTGTGGATAGATATATGAAGAGGTCAAAGAGGAATCTTTTGAGGTTTTATCATAATTGGAATTTCACTTCTCTTCATTTTATTTGAATCAAAATCTGCATTTTAATAAGCCTGGTCCCTAGGTGATTTGTTTATGCACATTCAAGTGTGAATGTGTACCATCTGTACCATCAGTCTCTTTTCTCTGTGAGGCCATTACCCTCATCATACACTTTCAACCTCCCATCTTAAAAAAATGAACACCCACTCTAAAATTCTGGAGTTTCTCTGCTCCCTCCACCCCATTTAGAGCCAAGCTGCTTAAGAATTTATGGATACCCCACTTCTATTCAGTCTTCTCTTTGCCTTAGCATCTCAGGTTTGACTCACCTCTCCAGGAAAGGTCACCAGTTCTGTATTGTCAGATCCTTTGACACTCTGAAATCTCATCTTTCTTCGGCTCTTGGCAGTATTCAAGACTACTGGATACTCCTTTCTGAGAACAGTCTCTTCTGTTGGCTTTGTGAGACCACCTCTTTTCCCCACTTCCCTCCTGACACGCTTATAGCTCCTTCCTTTACAACTCCAATTCATTTTGCTGGACTTTAAATACTGAAGTGAGGGGCTGGGGATGTGGCTCAAACGTAATGCACTCGCCTGGCATGTGCAGGGCACTGGTTTCGATCCTCAGCACCACATAAAAATAAAATAAAGATGTTGTGTCCACCAAAAACTGAAAAATAAATATTAAAAAATTATCTCTCTCTCTCTAAAAAAAAAAAAAACTGACGTGAGGCTAGATATTCAACAGGACCCACCCTTGCTAAGCCTCCCTCATCCTTCTCACAGTGTCAGGTACTGCTGCTGCTCATCTCCACACTCCATTTTCCTTTGCTCTACATTGGATGTCTCATGGAATTCTCATGAGGAATTCTTCAATCCTCCTCCATAACATGTTCCTCCCCAGATTTTCCCCTTAGTAAACAGAGCTCAGCTTTCTAAAAAATCCACTCCATTGCTGAATCTAGAATTCTCCCTCTCCCTTATCCTCCTTCTGTGCTCAAAGTATATATATCCCCATGCTATAGACTGAGTGTTTGTGTCCCCTCAAAATCCGAACATTGAAATCTAATCCACAAGGTGATATTATTCAAAGGTGGAGCCTTAGAGGGGTGATCAAATTATGGGGAAAGAGCCCTTACAAATGGGATCAGTGCCTTTATTCAAGAGACCCAGGAAGGAACACATGTGCCTCTGTGAAACCACCTCAGGATACTCTATTTCAGCTAAAACAAAAACCAAATTTTTTTGTGTGTGGTCAATAAGACCCCCAAATGGATTGGCCCCTGATAACCTCTCACATGTTCATCTTCACTCTCGCTCCCTCTGCTCCAGCAATCACAGAACCTACTAGATTCTCTTTTACTTTAGGTATTTGTGAAGGTGCTTCCCTCTACCCAGATCTTCACAAAATTATCTCTTATTTTCCCTCTGATCCTCACATGACTGTCTTCTTGTCATCTCCAGGTTTTAGTTTAAATGTCACCCCTTTGATGCGGCTTCTCAGATGTTCTTTATTCCAGTGCCCTTCTTGTTTCCTTCAAAGCACTTTGCATTTTTTACTTTTCCTTCATCTGTGTATGTGCATTATTGTCTGGAAGATCTGTGTGTATTCCATTTGCCTCTGCACTCCTAGGACCATGGGCAAAGAAGGCAGAGAACAAATGTGTGTCGAGTGAATCTTGTAAGACTACTTTAGCATTCTTCCCATGATTGCGACATAACACTGCTGAACATGCCTCATTATATTCCTGCTTCTCTTGATTGTATTAAAAAGAAGTCACAACATTCAATCAGTGGAAGGAACTTACAATGGAAAGAACAGACTTTCAGTGATATGATGAATCTAAATTTGGGCAAATACTACTAAAAATAAAGTAGAGAAATTCTTCTTCTTAACTGCTTTTAATAAGTTATTATTAAAAGCCATTCTCCCAACTTTACTCCCAAACTGAGGGTAGATAGTAAATGGTTATAAAAGTTTAGGCAGAGGGTGCAGTTGGGATTTAGGTCAAAGTAAATTTGAAACGTGTGTGACCGGGTTTTGTCCCTGGGTTCTGGGATTCCATAGCCTACATGTGACCCAAAGAGAGAAATTGTAAAGTGAATGCTTAGGGAATAATTAATTTTGATAAAGTGTTCCTCCAATGCTATGGAAAGTTGGAGTCAGAGAACCTCAGTCCTGGTTGAGAAATGAGAATGCTATGTAATTTTCCACATAATACTTAAAATTCCCTGAGTTCTCATTTATTTTCAAGTGAGAATGCATGAGAACTGCCCATTGATCTTCTGAATCTCTGATATAAATACACCCTTGCCTTAAACTCAGAAACATAAGAAACTTTTACACAAATGTATTGGCAATTTTAAAGTGTTAAATGGAAATTTTAGGAAAATTCCTACTGAGATATATCATTTTGTGGAATTCTTAATACACGTTTGCCTCGTTCTTCCATGGCTTCTAATAACACCCGTGAAGTGTATGCTGGCTGCACTTGAGCACCGGCACAGCAGCCTTGCCATTCGCTTATCCTGGAAGAGCCACCGTCTGCTCTTCCCCCCACATTGCTTTGTGCTTCTGCACCTGCCTGTTCTCTCAGAGTCTTGTAACTGAGAGGCAGGCGCTCGCCCAGGCGGATGCAGGGGCCTGCCAAGAGGAAGAGCAGGCTGCAGGCCAGAGCTAGTTCTTATATTTCTTTTTCCCTTGAGACCCTAAAGTGCATCTCTCTCAAAATTTAGACCAGGTTTCCCAGACTTGCCACTTTGTTTCTCATGGAAAATAGAAAACACTATTATACCCTAAAAACATATAGGGAACACTCTTATACCCTAAAGACATATCTTCTTTTCTTTGTCTTCTTGGTATCTAATGCTAATTTTTAATGTGGATACATGCTCCATACTCAGAAGCGAAGTAAAGAGGCATTTTGGAGCTATCAGTGTGGGGAGATGGAAGTAGAAAATAAGGATTTTCCAACTTCCCACCTGCCTGCTCATCTGCCTCTTGTTTTCTCTTACCAAGAAGCAGTAACCTGGTGCTCTTTGTCCTTGACAGTAGATCAGCACTGTAAAACACCGCCACCTTCAGTTAAAACTGGCAAGCATGTGCCTGCGCAGCTAGAAAGCACACAGATGGAGCCTGCTCACAAGCTCAGTCTTGCTTCAGGCTTCTCTGCATGATGAGCCTTTTCACTGTTGCTAGATGTGTGTCTCTCTACATTTCCACCCAGAGAGGGAGAGAAAGAAAGAAAAGGAACCTGGTAAATGGGCCTGGAATGAACACAAAACACTCTTGAGGTTTTGCTAATGTCAAAGTGAAGGTCAGCATACTTTTTAGATGACACAACTCTGCAAGCTTGGACTTTCTTTAGACCCACCAATCGCTAGTTATGGAAACTGTGCTTTTGAAGCCCAAAGGTTTAAAGTTGTCAAAATATTGAGTCTGACTTCATGATAGAATATCTTTTCTATCCAGAGTAATAGGGCTCAAGTATTTCAGAAAGTTTTTGTAGAATGAAGAAATGGGCACAGAAAGGCCATAAAGTTACCTGAGCAGGTAGGTCTTCACAATTCTGAACAGAGCTAGGAACCGTAAATCATGAATCTGACATATATAACAACAGCTGCTTGATATCAGTAACCACTTAAAGACAGGAAATTTAGAACCCAAATCATTGAATTCTTTCCCACAGTATTTGAACATTGAAATGTGAATAGATCAGACTGTATTTTATATTATTATTATTATTAGTAATAATAATAATAATAATAATAATAATAATAAAGACCTCTGAACTTTCCCTCCAGCCTTGGTATACTTTCAATAAAGGGTCTGTGGCTTCATTTAAAGGGATGAGAAAGCAACCCCATGGAAACATTCTAGAAACATGTATTCTTCTCACATTCACTCTTCCCAGCATAATGTCCAGATATACCCTACCAGTCCAGAATTAACTCAACCTGTTCTTGGATCAGGATACACTGGAATCTCTAAAGACTATAGAACAGAAAAGCATCCAGCAGTAGTGCTCACTTGGACGCCAGACGTTTCTTCCTATTGACATGAGGTGCTAGAAGCAATTGCTTCTTACAGAATTTGTCATCATTTCTTACAGAACCTGGGGTGCTTGCAATCAAGTGGGTCCATATAGATTTCAGTTTACATAGAATGAAGGAAACCCATGACTCTCACAATGACACCTCTAATATTTTTTAATGTTCCTCCTTTTGGTGTAAAAATGAAAGGATTAATTAATTAATGCTGGAGGAGAGGGTAAGTCCTTGAGGCAGCCTAGGTTTTTAGGCTGTAGATGTGTATTGTTATGTCTACTTTAAAGCTATTAAAGCTAATGCTGACCACTTGCTTGCTCACTGAAAATAGATCCATTTAATAAAAAACAGCAGGGGAACACTATTTTACCCTAAAACATAACCTTTTTCTTCCTCTCCCTCATGTATTGAGCTAATTTTCCAATATGGCCACATAACTCCATATTTGGCAGTAAAATAAATAGTCATTTTAGGAGCCAGTGTTGATGTTTAATCTTAAAATTTGGATCTACCATTGGAGCAGCAAAACTGTACATTATCTTCTTAAGAAAATACTAATTTATCAGGCCCAACAACCAAAGAGTTGTTCTGTGTCAGCAATCAGCTTAGCCTCATAATTATGAATTTGTGAAGATCTGGTAAAATACATGAATCCAGAAGAATTATAGTGTTTCATAGTGACTCATTCAGAATAAAGAGCCCTGTTATTTATAGACATTCCATACAGACATAAAATTTAGGGGTAGATCATAGCTAGCCTCTTCATTTTACAGATGAGGAAACTGAGACTAAGAACTTAGCACAGGAAATAGGTGAAAGTACTTCAATATTGAACACATCTTGTAAATGTCTGAATATCTTCAAGGGCACACTAACACTACCTTTGAACTATTCAGCACAGTGTGCCCACAATGTGTCAAGGCTGATATCAACACAGAACTCATATTTATTTGCTATATTTTGCATCTTTGATCTGGCATATTCCTTTTTTCTCCCTTCATTTTCTTTCTGCCCTCCCTCCTATCTTCATCCATTTTTTGAAAGAATTAGCCATTGAGCACCAATATCTTAAAGGTACTGTGCTAGACAAAGGGCTAGTCATAAACACAAGTAGGTTCTTGAGCAACCTTTGCCCTTGAGGAACTCTCAAGAGAGAGGTGAGACTGACACATGAGTAAACAGGTGCATCACCTTCAGAAATACCCAACTGTGGGTATGTACAGGTATTATCAGCACTGAGAAGCAAGGAGCAGCTACTCCCTGCCAAAATCAGAGGAAGTGCCTCAGTGGGATAACACCTGATGGCATCTTGTGTGATGATCTCAAGTCCCAGCCAGAGAAGACTGCAAGAGAGAAGGAGCCCAAGGACAGGAGCAGTGAAGGAGGAACATAATATATCCAAAATAGGTGAATTTAGCAATGGAGAAGCAGGGCAAACTAGTATTTTGTGAATTATGAGTGCTGAGATCAAAAGGTAAATTAGTGAATAAAAGAAGTACTATATATCATGCTGAAGGATTTAGATATTAACCCAAAAGCCAGGGTTTCCAAAACAACTCAGTTCCACAACATGTGTTATATCCAAGGTCTATCTCTGCTATTTTTGCTTTACCTGTAAACCACTTATACTATTATCTATTTGCTTTTCTAAAACACTGATTTTAATTTTTTACTTAAATTTTTTTTAGATATACATGACAGTAGAGTATATTTTGACATACATACACTAACGGGGTATAATTTATTCTAATTAGTATCCAATTTTTATGTAAAACTCAGCTTTTAAACATTTGTTTTTAAAAGAAACTTTGTCATTACTGTAAACAGATGTTTACAGTAAACCAGTGTTACTTGCAGTCAATTCAAGATCCTCATTAAAGTCAACATGATGAATATAAAACATTCCTATTAATTCTTTGTTTATGAAAGCCTCTCAGTCTGAGGTGTGCGATCTCGTTTTCTAAAGGGAGATTTTAGGTTTTGAGAGAAATTAAATTTCTTCTAGAACTAAACTGAGACTCCTTAAAAGAATTAGAAAGAAGAAAAAGGATTGAGAGGGGGGACAGCACTCTTATTCTGCATGCCAGGGGTATTTAGCAAGTTTGCTGTGTACCATCTTAGACACTGAAGGGAAATTCTTCCCACATGTGGGGAAGTGGTGTTTTAGGAAGAACAGGCCACCTGAGGTGTGTTTTGTTGTTGTTTTGCTGTTTCTGAGTGACAAAAACAAACTTATCTGAATCAGGAATAACTCAGGTCTGGAAAGGGAGACAAATGGAAGCAGAGAAAACATTGTGGAGGCTGTGGGCAAGGGTCCCACTCTGGCCCACTCAAGACAGTGAGGATGAAGAGGGTCCAGATTTAAGAAGGATTTAGAATAAAGCCAAAAGATAGTTCCTGAGGGATGTGGGGCAGGGGTCATGGAAACAGAATCATCAACAATGCCTTGGAGATGGATTGCTTGAGAGACTGCATAAATGGTCTTGGGATTATCCAAGCCAGGATCAAGAGGAATATGTTTGGGGAGAGAAAGGGGTGTGTGTGTGTGTGTGTGTGTGTGTGTGTGTGTAGAAAGGAGACAAAGGTGCAGATAGATAAGATCCCAGGTTGAAACATGCTGCCTGTTACAAATTCTCACGTATCTCAAGGCTGCATTAATCCTGGCTAAAAAAAAAAAAAAAAAAAAAAAAAGCGGGGGAAAGAAAAGAAAAAATGGATGTAAGGGGTTAGCAAGCAACTCCAAAAGTTGAACTAAGAGTCATTCCAAATGTCAGCCAGAGAGAAAAGATATTTTGGCCTATAAATCAGCATCAAATACACACATTCATTTACTTATTTTTGAAAACTTGTGATATAATCAGGTAGACAGGTCTAAGGCATATTAAGCATGTTTACTTTTATAAGATGTTAAAAAAAAAATGAACCCATCCAACCAAAAAGTCTTAGAAACCTACTTAGGTAAAGCAGTTTTCTGGGTGCTTGGAGAGAGAGAGAGAGATAAATTAGACACAGATCCTCTTTTCATGGAGCTTGTAAAGATCTAAGATAGATAAAGTGTTCAGGGATTTATATTTTGTTTGCACGTAAAGAATTTCTTCATGATATCCAGAAAGTATATTTAGCCCAGAAATTTTCCCAGTGACCATAGTTATTCTGAACTTTGTTTCCGTAGATGATAAGAAACATAGCATTGGAGTGGAACAACAGTAATGTGAAATTTTTGGTAGATCTAAAGATTTGGAAGTGAAAATCTTACTAGTCATTAATGGCCCTTTTTCTTTTGTTGTAAAGTACCTATTTGTCTAGTTTAGGAGAAATAAACTAATTGAATGTTATCTTTTGCATATAGCATAGCATTGCCTTTTCTTCTCATCCAAGTATATGATATAGCAATATATTAGAGCATTCTCATGAAAACCCATGAAATAATCCATTTTTTAGGACTGGGACTTTTTCTTGGCAGTCCAGATATAGACTAGAAAGCACAGATTTCACCCTGAGCCTAAAAAAGATTCATAAGTTTGAATAAGGGGAAGGACAACAAGCCTAAATGTTGATGCTCCTTCTTTAGTTTCTAGACCCTTCTGTGGAAAGAAGTGTTTTCATAAGACTCAGACAGAATTCATTTCCATAGAGCGTTCTTAATGGCTCCTGTCAGAACAAAACAGCTGGGAAACATATGGTATCCATTTCCCTGTATCACTTGGAAAAAATTTCACATGTAAATAAAGCCAACATAAAAGAGTAGCCCTTTGAACCCATGACCTGTTATAATATATAAATACATCAGTACAATGCACTAGTTGTATTGACCCACTAAGACAAGTACTTTAAATTTTTTAATACATTCTGAGATGCACATTTTTAAGAAGTTCCAAGAAAATTAAGGCAAATATTATCAAATACTATACCATAATAAGTATGTATCTCATAAATGTCTATGGATATTTATTTTTCCCAATAAAACATTTTTAGAAAGCAATAGAATAAAATCAAAGGCATATTTACACCTTATAAACTCTGTGTACACTATCTGCTGTTTTATATAAGTAACCATGTGTTCTCAAGGAAGAGAGAGAAAGGCTTGGCAAAAATTTCTGGCAGACGTTAATTTTTCATAGCTTCACATTTTTTAGAGAGAAAAGGATATATAAATGACAGAAAACTTTTAAATTTATAAGGGACCAACTGGAATTAGTCTTTGCCTTTGCATATTTACATTTCATAAATAACTTTAGAAAATCTAGCTCTTATTGGTGATTATCACTCCTCTGAGTTTATTAACAGGACTTTTGTCCCCTGTGAAATTAAACTGTAAATCCCTCAGAAGGATGCACTTTTGTGCATTTTAAAAGATTTAATGTGTTGTGCAAAGTGAGATTCAAATTCACATACTTGCATTTGTTAATTGTCTGCTCTGGGGCAAGCACTGTGTACGACTAAGAACTGGAGCCAAGAAAGGAGAAGAGAAGCAGCAGTCTGAGGCCATCTTGATACCTTCCTTCCCTTCTGCAAATTCTGTTACATGTTACTTATTGGAGGGAGACCAGCCCTTCTTCACAGCTGGTAGTATTTTCTTCTTAGGTTCTACAATGCCAGAGCCAAAAAGGCTCCAGGGGTGGACCACATAGTGAAGACCTTCTGAAATTGCACGCCGTATTGTGGTCCATTTGGGGAATAGAACTAACTCACAGTTATATAGCATTCAGATTAAAACACTCTTTCTCATATCTTTGCTTGGTTCCAGAACTTCTCTGAATCCTTTTGGAACACATTCTGGCAGAAAGAATGATTAGTAACCTAAATTTAGGGAACTTCAATAATGAACGCATTCACCCCAAGAATCAGGACTAGCCAGGGCTCATTGCTGTTGTTAATAGAGCTAAACACACATACCTGTTTCAGGGTCTTTCATTATTTGTTTGTGCTTTAAGCAAAGGACACACATGTATGCTTGCTTTAGGGTTGAACCCTTCCCACCTGTTGTCATTCCAAAGAAAAGAGATACATGAGAGGTTTCTAATTGGGCATGTCCTGAAATCTCATCTCTTTGATGGAGAATGCTGTAAACTAAGTGGCAGGAGAAACCTATCAATAGAAACCTATAAATGAGTGTCCTGTAAGCTTCCAAGGGTGCTATGCCTGTCATCTACCAGAGATGAAGCAACACCATCGTGGCTGAGGATACTGTTGCTGCTTCATCTGCCTGCCCCAGTGAGGAGGTGCTGAGTGATCTTGCATTGAGGCTAAGTAGGAAAGGTAGTGATTCTTATCTTTCACCTCTAAATGTATCTGTTTCACTTTCTATTCCATCTCAACCAGACATTTAGTTAAATGTAAACCAACAGAAAATCTTTATCTAACTTTGCATAGAAAAAATTAGTCTTCCTACCCAATCTTCCCTTTACAACTTACTCTTCCTTTTGTTCATGTTCAGCTTTCCTAAGAATAGAGGGCAGTGTTAAATCTTGAAGAGCATGCTCTGTTGTGAGGTGTTAGTGTATGACATTGCTGTGTCAAATGCCAGAAGCACCATGAGATGCCCTTGCATGAAAGGGGACTTAGGATACTTAGCTTAGGGTGAGGTTAATTCAACCATGGTTTATGTCCCATGGTCCATTCAACTCCTGACCACTTCATTCCTTTTTGTTCTTTCCTTAACCACCTAATAGAAAACTAATGAGTCACCCAGCCAGTAAATCACATTTGAGTTTGTGCAATGTTAAGTAATTTACCCTTTCTTTATATGGGACTTCTTAAATGTTAGAGAGGAGTGAGTGTGTGCATGTATGTGAATGTATCCCTTTTTCCTCCCTAACTTCATTTGAAAGTTCATTTAACACAGAGGATCCCATCTTCTAATTCTGTTGGTCAACATGTTTCATCTTTCACTGTTTTCAATAGTAAGTATAAATTATTCCTTTTAAGGACATATGTCCTCTTGAAGTCATCTCCTTAACACAGGGGCTTAATTATGAGCATAACTTGAGTGGACCACATCTGCCTGCATGGTCAAGATGTGTGCAGCATTCCAATGTAATAGTCTTCTCTTTTAATTTTTTTTCAAAACAGTTTCTAGCTCTAGCTGGAATTGTGGAGTCTCAACTCTTATTACAAACGCACAAAAGCCCACAGGAATTGCTGAGGTATACAGTAAATTTCGCCCAGTGAAGCGAGTTTCCCCACTCAAACATCAGCCAGAGACTCTAGAGAACAATGAAAGTGATGACCAAAAGAACCATAAAGTGGAGTACCCCAAGGTGGGTGAGTCTGACCAGGGCCCCCCACCTGAGGAGCTTGGCCCTGAAGATGGAGTGGGAGGCTTGCCCAGTAAGAGCTCTGAGTCCAGCACTGCACTGGGCGAACTGGAACATTACGACCTCGACATGGATGAGATTCTGGATGTGCCTTACATTAAATCCAGTCAACAGCTTGCCTCTTTTACCAAGGTGACTTCAGAAAAAAGAATTTTGGGTTTATGCACAACCATCAATGGCCTTTCTGGCAAAGCCTCCTCTACAGGAAGCACTGAGAACTCACCATCCAGTATGACCCCATTCTGTGTTCTTTCTCCTGTGAAAAGCCCTCACTTGAGAAAAGCATCAACTGTCCTCCGCGACCAGCACAAGCTCTCCACTGAAGAGTCTGAGAGCTCACCTCCTCTGGTTACATGTGGCTCTGCATATGAGCCAGAAATCCAGAATAAAGACTTCTTAAACAAGGCCTTTAGTGACCTGCATAGCCGAAAGATTGAGAAGACAATGCCGGACTGTCAGCTCCGGGGCTTCCACCTGCAATCTGCAGAAACAGAATCCAAACTGGAAGAGCCGGTCAAGGGCATGAGCTGGACCAGCTCCCAAGGCCCAGAAGAAAGGAGTGAGTATCTGAAAAAAGTAAAAAGCATCTTGAACATCGTGAAAGAAGGACAAATATCTCTCTTGGTAAGTATCTCTCCTTGGTATACACAAATCTAGAGAGCTGTTGTTATCAGCTCCATTCTTAACAATGATGTTATGTGCATTTTGCATCTTGTTTAATGTTTTCTTGTGTCTTTGGTTGGGGAGTGTGACCTCTTGAGTTTTAAAATAAAAAGTTAGGAGGTTAATACAGGGAAAACAAATTGATATAGAAGGAGTGTTATTTCACTTTAACTTTTAAAATTCAACTGGAATAAAGAGATTTAACCTAAAACAAAGAGAGCCCAGCACTTTTTTTCACTTGAATCTTGAAGTCTTTCTTTTTGCTTTTCAAATGGTTCCCAATGCTCTCGCTCAGTTATTTGTAGGGATGTCAGTTCCTTGTCGATGACAGGCCTGCCAAATATGTGAACAGAGAGTTTTCTGTTTTATCCTGATCATTATTCAGGAGAGTTGGGCCAGGATGTTTGCAAAGTATTTGCAGATAGAAGCTTACCCTAGAGCTTGATTGCCCTCTGACCCACATATAGTTTTTACTTAGTTCCAGCTCTGCATGTCTAGGGAGCTTGAAGGAGTGTTTCCAAAGACTCAAGACACAGAGTAACATGATGTAAGAAAAGTCTGTTCTGCTTCAGCTCAGAGCTCAACTCAAATAGCACTCCATCTGCCTGCATTGTTCTTTTCTGGCTTCCAGGCATGGATCAAACAGTAGCAAGCCTGGGCTCCTACTACAATGCTGATTAAAGCCTCATTCAAGAAAATCACTGCTTCTTGGACATGTATTTCTACTTAGTGTGAAGCCATACGTAGATAAAATATAACGTGCTTGGTCTATTATCACAAACATTGTTGCCATAGACAATATAATTGGATAGTTTAATCAAATAAAGTGGTAATTTTTTTTCTCCTGAAAATATATTTTCCATTTCTCCTGGTTCCTTCCTCTTATTCTCGTTGGTTTATTCCCTTCCTTTGATCTTACCATGTTTTCATATTTCCCAATTGCGAACACCACTTAGTTCCCCAACAATCTCTATATCAACCGTCTCATATTCAGGGAACTCAGTTTCACTAGAGGTGAGAAAACGAAAGTCTAAGTACCCTCCAGATGACCCCACGAGCAATAAGGAGGAGACAGTATCTGGAGGTGCCCACTAAACACTAGTAGATGCAGACATCATGTAGTTTGTAGTCAAAACCAGTTCTCCACAATTCAGACAGGTAGAAACCAGTAGTCTCTTTATTCATTCAGTGGATCTACAGCGGGGAATAAAACAGCCCCAGCTCAAGGACCTAGCAGTCAAGAGGGAAAGACATGTAGGGACCCTCCCAGTTACCATAAATGTCACTGCATTTTAGAAAGCCAAATTGAAGCCTCCACAGCCCACTGACCCCAGCCCTGTTGTCACGTCTCACGTGAAGACCCATCTCTTAAGAATTCACATTCTGAGGCATATTATCCCAAGGAGTAATGGCAAGGAACTCTGACTTTCTCATCCCTACATTGCCATTAGGGCTTCATTAAGCTTATTACTTCTTCCCAGAGCCCAGAGCAAAACCCCCACAGACTCTTATTCTGATGTGTTGACTTATTTTCTAATCCTACTGTTTGTACAGCCACATCTAGCTGCAGACAATCTAGACAAAATTCATGATGAAAATGGAAACAACCTGTTACACATCGCTGCATCGCAGGGACACGCAGAATGTCTCCAGCACCTCACTTCTTTGATGGGGGAAGATTGCCTCAATGAGCGGAATACCGAGAAATTGACACCAGCAGGCCTGGCCATCAAGGTGACTGGTTGGGGGCTTGGCTCTCCTCAGCTAAAGTCAGTTTTCTGTGTTTTCAGATTCCGTGAAGCTAAAGTATTAGACGGGAGGGAGAGGAGAGTGATTTATCAAGCAAACATCAATGAACGCATCACATGTCAGAGATTACCCATTTCCATCACTAGCTGCTTTGAGATTTGTTCCAATTTGTTGTCCAATAAGTTAAGCTTCAAATCAGACAATAGAGAAGAAAATGATCCATTGCAGTGCTAAGGACTTGTGTAATTCATGGTGACTGCAATTTAAATTCTTCACCATACCTGGCTCTATCAGACACTGTGTCATTTTTTCCTAACGTGAGAATAATGAGCAAGACAAATGAGGAAAAGGTGTGTTTTCAGGGATGATAGCACTCAGGAGTATTTCAGATAATAAAATAGACTTTTAATGGATCAGATCCGAAGTTTAAATGTCTTCAGGTATCAAGAGTTGTTTAGAATATCAGTGTGGCTTTTGCATTTAGTTTTTGCATAGCACAATATGCTGTCAAAAACTACACAAATTAATGCCAACTAGGATGGAGTTAAAACTTACAAACCACAATACAAGAAAACATGGACTTTTATAGTACTGCAGTGAGTGCTCTGTAAAATATAACAGATCATGAGAAGGTTAGCTATTAAACTAAAGTTACTTTTAAGATCTTTGGCAAATAAATGTAGAATTCAGTCACATTTATTAAAAAGCCAGAAGTGAAGTTCAAGGAAATATAATACATCTTGCACTTCTGCATATGTACTTTGCTTTCATAATAGTTGTGTCTTCTAAAAGTCAAATAATCACATTTTTTACAAATGGAATTATATTGATATTGACTAGGGGAACTTGCTAGTTAAAATAACCTACTTGTGAATTCATTATGAAACATGTTACATTTGAACAACAAATAATCGTCCTACCTCTGATATATCTTTTATGCAAAGTTGAATTTTTATATCTTTAACTTGTTTATCATTCAGTAAAGTTTTATATATTTGCAAATGTGTTCAATTTTATTTATTTTTGCTCAGGGGTGAATAATGACTTCAAAAACAGTATAAAAAATAATTTTAATAAAATAAGAAACCTATGACCATAGTGGGTATAATTTTCCTTTGGCTGTGAACAATGCTATGTCAACTCAAGCAACTCAACTACAACAGCCACCATAAAGAGATGAAAATTAAATGTGAAGTCAGGGTTTGGTCTAGTTGAGTTTATCAGAATGTACCCCATCTATCTAGTATCTCCAGTTAGACACTGGAGATACATATTTAAATAAGGCATACTCTTGTTCTTATAGAGCTGGTAACCTGGTAGATAAGACAGGTGTGTCATCAGTAACACCAGTGCAAGTTGGCAAATTTGAAATTTAGTCCTGTGACAAAGTTCTGTAAGAAAACAGGGGTTACATGTGATCATCAATGGGCATGTGTCAATGACAAATAAAATATTTTTGGAATCCCAGTGAATGTTGACATTTGCCTTGCTGCTTTATTGTTTATAAAAATGTAATTTTCATAACTAATGGTATATTGTAGTTGGACAAAAGCCCATGTTTTTCTTAGTTTATGCACCCTCATGCTTGTTTTGATGGATTTAAAATCTCTGTGAAGAAAGATACATAGGAAACTTAATGGTTAAAAAAAGCCAATCTTCAGCATAAATACCTCCTGTTGTATACATGTTTGAGTGTTCTTTCATACCCAAGCTCCTGTAGTCAACAAAGTATTGTTATCATATAAGATATATAAGATATGCATATATCATAAGCAGTCTGCAAAGTTAAACAACAATGTTTTTGTTTTTATTTGAATAAAAGACAAATATCCAATTCATAAGACCCAAAAGCTGTTACTGATTTGGTGTCACAGGTTTCTCATTTTTACTTCTGGACAATGATTGTAGAAGTGGATGTGCTCTTCCACTCCATTACTTAATCTAGAATTTGTAAAAGCAGTAAGAACAAATATTTCATAATAAGTGTCACCACCACCCCCTTTAGAAATCAGTCCTGATGTATGTCCTGCCTCTCTCCATTCAGTGCATTTTGATAGACACTGATGAAGTTGAGAGAGCCCTGAGGGTCATCATTCTTCCATTTGGGGGCCTTATTTTGAACACCAGTACCCAGGTGTTTCACCTCATTACACACAGGGTCTCAGAGCCCTGATGTCATTAAAGACAAACACACTTGGTACAAACAGGCTGAAGTTTCTTGGATAGTATGACTTAGCTGACAGGGAGCAAAGTCAGAGATAAGGTATTATGTGAAAAGATTACCTGAGAAAGGGGGTTTTAAAGTCATATCAGAACTTAAAAACATCTCTCCCCCACTCTTAAATTCCTTCAAGGAAACATAATATATTATGCCAGTCACATGCAGAATTTATTGAGTGCTTTTTGAAAGACCCAACAGTAGATATTTTGAGAGTTCAGGACATTATTGGTATCCTCTGGAGATGGTTAAGAAAAGAAATGGAGAAGGATTTCTAAAATGTCTAATACTAAAGCAATCTTGTTTTCTAAAATGGAACTAATAAGAAATTATTTTAGTAGCTAAAAAGACCTGGAATAAAATGACCTTAATTGCCTAGTTATTCTTCTCTTCAGTCATTCTGATTAAGCCCAAAAGCACAGTGTTGGTCTGGTGATAAGATGACTTCAAACACATAACCTTACTGACTTCTTTTTAACACACTGAGCAACCCCAGACCCAGAGAATTTGATAGGCAAAAATTTCTTGCTAGAATTAGATCATGTTTTGGTTCATTTGTTTCTTTTCTTGGTATTTATATTTATTGCAAGTGATACTAGTTTCAAACTCATAGTAGTGATATAATAATTTCTTCTGCCTTCTTAGCAGTGTTTTATTTATTTTAAAAGTTGATTCCTTGAAAAATTAGACCTAATAATCATCTAAAAGAACATTCTACCCAATGACAACAGAGTACGCATTCTTGTCAAGTGTACATGGAATTTTTCTAAGATAAATCCTATGTTAAGATAAAAAACAAATTTCAGTAAATTTTTAAGTATTGAAATACAAAGTTGTGCTCTCCAATCACTGTAGAATCTAATTAGAAATAAATAACCAAGGGAAATCTGGGATATCCATAAGTGTAAAGAATTAATATACTCTAAAATAATTAATAGGTCAGAGAAGTAACCATAAAGGAAATTAGAAACTATATAAAATGAAAATACAACACTTACAGGATGCAGCTAAAGCTGTATTTAAAGGGAATTTGTAAAAGATGCAGGAAAGGGAAAGAGATCTCAAAGCAATAGCCTAATCATATACCTTGGGAAATTAGAAAAAGTAGAGCAAACTTAATACAAAGCAAGCAGAAGAAAGGAAATAATAAAAATTAGAGTGGAAACAAATGTGAGCAGAGAGAGAGAGAGAAAGAAATTACTAAAACTTTGCCTCATATTTCTGTGTGCTGTATAAATACCAATTTATTTGAACCATTTTTCTTGTATCTAATGAATAGAATTCCTATCCCTTTCTTTATTCAAAGGGAATGAAACAAAATATATAGTAGGTTTGTTTGTCTGCTTCTTATAGAAACATTGGACATACTCAAATTTAAAGGAAGTCTGTAATGACGGGATTATTATACACCAAATTGTGGGTGGAGTGAATGAAGGGAGTCTATTGGAAAGTGCAGTCTCCTGGGGTCAGCAACAGTCAGAGCACACTTACCACCCTAAAGCCTGGAGGGGCTGGGGAAGGAATGGTTGCAAGAACCTTAACTAGAGAGACTGATCAGAAAGGACTGGCCAGCTTTTGATCTTGGATGCATCAAAGTAATCCTAGTACTGTCAGTTAATCCATTAGTAGGAGGAAGGACTCATCTGGCCAGTTGGAAACCCTCTAGATGGAAGCCAGGAGCAGAGGATAGCTGAAACTTACTCTGCTTTCCTGATCTCCATCAGCCAAACCCAACCTCCCAGAGCAAGATGGAGCACAGAGAAGGACATCTAATCATGCAAATACAGGCATGTGTCACTTAATGATAAAGATATGGTCTGAGAAGTGAGTTGTTAGGCAATCTTGTGCTTGTACAAACATCACAGAGGGCATAGGTCAAAGTGGCCTTCTTATGGAATCAAGATATGGTGTTTTGATAGTAAACTCTATTTTTAGTAAGTAGAAGGAGTACACTCTAAGGATGAAAGTATAATAATACATAAACCAGTAACAGTTGTTTATTGTTATTATCAAGTATATAATGCACATAATTGTAGGTGCTATATTTTTCAGCTCCATTGTAATTTTAGGGGACCACAGTAGTATATACAAGTTGACAGACGCATCATAATGTAGCACATGACTATATCTCAAAAAGAGGGCACTGAATTTGCATGCAAATAGATGGGAAATGCTGACTGAAATTCTATTATCCAAATAAGGAAGGATAAAGAATGAGCAGATCACCTCTTCTATCTAGCTTTTAGAATAGAGTTTTTCACCTTGAGAAAATAAGTATTAGGATTCTAAAATAAAAAGACAATAATCCTATTATACTAACATAAATGCTACCCTCTTTGAATCCTTCCCTGGCTCTATGCCCACATTAACTCCTTTTCTGTGTTCCATGCTGTGCAAACTAGGAAGCTGATTAAATGTCTCATTTGTCTGCAGAGTTACCATCAGAGTCCAAGGAAGCGTTCTAATAGTAGAAGGTAAAAGTTTTCTGTGCTTAGGAAGCCTGCATGCTTTATCTCATTTAATCCTCACAGTGATGTTAGGGAGGTAGTTACTATTAACCCTCTTTCACAGATGAATCCATTGCTTATTACAGAGATAAAGTAACTTGCCCAACATCTTGTAACTAAGTGACAGGCTAGGGATTTAAATCCAATCCAGAGTCTGTGTGGGTCTTAATCATTAGAATATGCCTATCATACTATAAGTAGTCCTGAAAATCCTCAACAAATATATGTGGACTACATTTTTTCCACATTTTTATTGATACATTATAATTCCACATAATAGCAGGAGTCATTGTTACATAGTCATACATGCACAGAATATAAAAACCTAATTGGTCAATGTCATTCCAGAATATTGCCCCTTTCCCTTCCCTCCTCCCTCCTTCTAGTCCCTTTCATCTACTCCATTTTTCACCCTTTGATTTTCATGAGATGATTTTCATGAGATCCCACAACCATTCTTATTCTTTTTCCTCTATATGAACTGTGTTGTAATTGTTTAAATGTTTTGTTAATTTTCTGAAATTCTCACAGTACCTGAGAGTAAAACCCAATAATGGTTTCAAGATAGGAGAGAAATGTAAATTCTAAAAAATGATGAGAATAATATCTGGCTTCATAAAACCTCTTATAAAGACTCCAAGAAAATTACATTCTTTTTTTTTTTTACCTACTTCTACTTTCCTGTTCTTCTTGATCCTAAGAATCATTTTGTTTTCCTAAAAAATGTGCCAAGTTGTGGCTGTTTGACCTTGTGTGTTGGTAGTTTTATCATTTACCAATGAAAAACTGATTCTTTTATAAGAGTATTTTCCTTTTTAAAATTTTAACATTTGACCAATTAAGATATTTACCTGGTATATGTGTGTGTGTGTGTGTGTGTTTTGATAGTAAACTCTATTTTTAGTAAGTAGAAGGAGTACACTCTAAAGATGAAAGTATAATAATACATAAACCATTAACAGTTACTTATTGTTATTATCAAATATATAATGCACATAATTGTAGGTGCTATACTTTTTCAGATCCTTTGTAATTTAATTTGTCCTTTTTAATTTAATTTGTTCTTATTAGTTATACATGATAGTAGAATGAATTTTGACATATTATACATATATGGAATGTAACTTATCTTCTGGTTATACATGATGTAGGATTACATTGGTCATATAATCATATATATATATATATATATATATATATATATATATATATATATATATATATATATATATATATAAATAGTAATGTCTGATTCATTCTACTATCTTTCCTATTTCCATTCCTCTTCCCTTCCCTTCATTCCCTTTTGTCTAATCCAAAAATACTTCTGTTCTTCCCCAATTCACCCCTTATTGTGAGCTAGCATCCACAAATCAGAGAAAACATTCAGCCTTTGTTTTTTTGGGGGGTGGGGGAGGTTGGCTTATTTCACTTAGCATAATATTCTCCAGTTGCATCCATTTACTGGAAAATGATATAATTTTATTCTTTTTATGTTTAAGTAATATTCCATGTGTATACATTTTCTTTATCCATTCATCTGTTGAATGGCAGTTGGGTTGGTTCCATACTTTAACCATTGTGAATTGAACTATTAACATTGATGTGGCTGTGTCACTGTAGTATGCTGATTTTAAGTCCTTTGGGTATTAACTGAGGAGGGGGATAACTGGTTCAAATGGTGGTTCCATTCCAAATTTTCTAAGGAAAACTGCTTTCCATAGTGGTTGCACCAATTTGCAGTCCCCACCAGCAATGTTTGAGTGTACCTTTTTTCCACACATTCAGCCAACATTTATTGTAGCTTGTATTCTTTTTTTTATATTTATTCTAATTTGTTATACATGATGGCAGAATGCAATTCATTTCATATTACACATATAGAGCACAAATTTTCAATTCACTGATTGTACACAAAGTATTTTCACACCATTTCTGTCTTCCTACATGTCTAACTTATTCCACCATCATTTCTACCCCCTTGCCCAGTCCCTTCCCTTCCATCCTCTTTGCCCTATCTAAAGTTCCTCCATTCCTCCCATGCTGCACCTCCATTGCCATTATGAGTCAGCATCGTCATATCCGAGAAAACATTCCGCCTTTGGTTTTGTGGGATTGGCTAACTTCACTTAGCATTATATTCTCTAGCTCTATCCATTTACCTGCAAATGCCATGATTTTATTTTCTTTTAATGCTGAGAAATGTTCCATTGTGTATATATACCAAAGTTTCCCTATCCATTCATCTACTGAAGGGCATCTGGGTTGGTTCCACAGTTAGCTATTGTGAATTGTGCTGCTATAAACATTGATATGGCTGTGTCCCTATAGTATGCAGTTTTTCAGTCCTTTGGTTATAAACTAAGGAATGGGATGGCTAGGTCAAATGGTGGTTCCATTACCAGTTTTCTAAGGAATCTCCATATTGCTTTCCATATTGGCTGCACCAATTTGCAGTCCCACCAGCAATGTATGAATGCGCCTTTTTCCCCACATCCTTGCCAATTATTGTTGCTTATATTCTTGATAATTGCCATTCTGACTGAAGTGAGATGAAATCTCAGTATAGTTTTAATTTGCATTCTCTAACTGCTAGAGTTGAACAATTTTTATATATTTGTTGACTATTCATATTTCTTCTGTGAAGTGTCTGTTCAGTTTATTTGCCCATTTATTGATTGAGTTTTTTTGTTTTTTTGGTGTTAAGATTTTTGAGTTCTTTATATATTCTGGAGATTAGTGCTCTATTTGAGGTGCAGGTGGCAAAGTTTTCTTGCATTCTGTAGGCTCCCTCTTCTCATCTTAATTGTTTCCTCTGCTGTGAAGAAGCTTTTTAGTTCAATTCCATCCTATTTGTCAATTCTTCATTTTATTTCTTGCACTTTAAATATGGATTGTTAATTTTTCATTAACAGATACAATACTATTTTATTTGGGTATTAGAAAATAGTTGCTCTAGCTTACAAACTTTAATAATAACAGATAACTGACATTGTTTGCTGGCTTGTATATGAAACGACTGGAATGCTCAAGCATTCCCAGTGATAGTGTAGTCAACCAGTTTGGAAACCAGTCTGACAGTTTTTCATAAAGTCAAATACACACCAACACATGATCCAGAAATTCCAGTCATAAACTGGAAATTACCCTATGTAGACTAAGTAAATTCCATATTTACCTATCAGAATGAAAGGACATATTCACAAAAAAAATATTTATAGCAACTTTATTTATAATATCCCCTAAATGGAAACAATCCAAATACTCTCAATAGGTGTATAAACAAATTATGATCTAGTGAGACAATGGACTACTTTCAGCAATAAAAAAGGGAGTAAAATACTGATAAAAAGTAGCAGCTTAGATGAATCTCAGAAGTACTAAGCAGAGTGAAAGAAGTCGATTGTGAAAGAAGTGGATCATGAAAGAGTGCAGAGATATTTTTAAAACCTGAATTACTTTGACTTTCTTTCTTTTAAATCTAGAATGGTCAGTTGGAGTGTGTACGCTGGATGGTGAGTGAAACAGAAGCTATTGCCGAACTGAGTTGTTCCAAGGATTTTCCAAGCCTTATTCATTATGCAGGCTGCTATGGCCAGGTATGGAGTTTTTAAGTTATCTTCCCTTTATGCACCATATAATTGACTTGTTTTCTTTTTATTTGTTCATCAAAATCCAAACATAAAATATTCAAAATATATTCATTGATTTTTAAGCAATGATAGTAATTGTAGCATTTTTTAATGAAAAAATAAAAACTTTTAAACAACCTGTTAACCCAAGAATAGCAAATTGGATAAATAATAAAGCTATATTCATATGATGGAATTCTCATATGAAATTTCCTCTCGTGTGTATAACTAATTATGTAACATTAATTAAAATGTATGATACAGAACTGTTCCCATAATTTGGTGCCAACTTTGAAATTTGAAGAGACAGAAAGAGAAATAGAAAGTAAAACCAGAAAAAAAAAACCTATGGTACAACATATTTGTAGTCATTATTGCAGAGATAGAACTATAAGTGGCTCTTTTTTGTTCAATATTTTCAGATTTTTATAATAAGTACATTTAACATTTACCAAAAGTTAAAATGCTATACTTTATTAAACCCACATTTGGAAGGAAAATCTTTGTAAGACATTAATCAAGGAAGTCTGCTCAAGTAAAGATGAGCACACTAACTAGTTACAACTAATTTCTGTTAGGAAATCCCAGCATGAGTAATTGATATACCCAGATCAGAATCCAGTATATAGAGTGAAAAATTTTTAAAAAACCTATCTTCCCTTAAGGGAGATGAGTATAAATTATCTTGTAACAACATTGGAACCACAAAATACCAATTTCAGTCTTAAAAATAATAAAGTCAGCAACTGCATTAAAATAGATTTAATCACATTTGCGGCAAAGAAAATCGCCTCTCATGCATATAACTATATCCCTTTGACTTCATAAACTTTCCCAGTGGCAGTAAATTGTGGTATTGTCAATAAGAGATTATGATTTTTCAAACATAATAGTCCCAAATTCAAAAAATAGACTGAAGAATATTGTCACAGTCTTTTTTTTTTTTTTTAACAGAAGGGGGTGATTAAACCCAGAGCCTTGCATATGCTAGGCAAGTACTCCACCACTGAGCTATGCCTCACCCTCTTTTTCATTTTATTTTGAGACATGGTTTTGCTAAGTTGCCCAGGCTGGTATTGAACTTTGAATCTTCCTGTTTCAGCCTCCTGAGTAGCTGGGATTGCAGGTGTGCACCACTGAGCCTGACCAGTCTTTCATTAGTTGGAGTCATGCTAGCTGATAGTTTTGTTATTTTTTTTAACTGATCATTTATTTTTTACCTTAGTAACTTCAATTAATACAGATACAAATGTATTTCAAACAATATAAATAAACTTTGTATGTATAAAATTATATATTCAGAGGCATACACACACATAATGTTTCCTATGTGTGCCAGGCTCTATACTATTGGGTTTTGTATACATTATCTGGTTCTTAAAACAACTCTATGAGATGTTTTTAACCCCATTGTATAGATGAGGGGACTGAAGAAAGAAAGTTGAATGACTTATACATGGTCTAATGGCTAGAAGAGAAAAGACTAGAGTTCTGCTCTGGTCCTCAGACTCCAGGGCCAGTTTCTATTTGTCCCCATCTGTGTAGAAAATTGGTACAGATTGTAACAGTGGCATTGATACAACTG
This sequence comes from Marmota flaviventris, assembly GCF_047511675.1. Taxonomy (NCBI): domain Eukaryota; kingdom Metazoa; phylum Chordata; class Mammalia; order Rodentia; family Sciuridae; genus Marmota; species Marmota flaviventris. The sequence goes on along the minus strand of NW_027287681.1, from coordinate 43,756 downwards.
AAGAAGACTTTTTTACATTTTGTCTAACAATAAATACACTGATATACAGAGTACTTCATTGCTCATTGAAGTGAGCAACTGTGCAAATTTATGAAATGGAGAAAGGATCAGGAAGAACATTTAAGACATGTAAAAGCCACTGTCTGAAATGTTTCAGTTACTCAGTTTTCTTCATGCATTTTACTGGCTAGTCCCCATCCACAATGTCCTAAAAACAACCAATAGTGATTGATAGGCATTGGCTTAGGTGGCCCTATTTTGCTTATAACGGCAAAAGGAAGAATAGAAATTTTAAATGCTCAGGAGGATTGATCACTGTTAATTTTTATAAATCACTTTCAGTATAAAACAGAATTTTATTAAATTGTGTGGGTAATTGTTTCATGTTCCTAAGTCCTTTTGCCTATAAAGCCTAACAAGGACTTTAAGACATCTGTGGCAGAGTTTACCAGAGTCAAGGAGGAAAGGATAGAGTTGTTCTGAGCCTCTCAGTGAATCTCAGATTCAGCATTCTTCATCTTGGGAAATGTTGCTCATATATACTAGTTTCTTTATTCACAGCAGGTTCCTCATAATTTTGAATCTGTTGGGATACCACAAAAGAAAGGGGCCTGTCTGAGACTGGCTGGGTAAAGTGTAGCTGAAGTAGAGGAAACTATGGAAGTTACTGACTTGTTGGAAGAGCTGTGTCGTTTGCTTTACTTTATTACCAATCTTTAGATTATTTCAAGCTGATAAGCATTTTTTTATTGACCTTAAGTAGAACTTTGAGGGTTGGGGGGGCAGCCGGGCAGCACCCTTAGGAGAGCATTCCTGCCCAAGTGGAAAATATAAAAGCCCTTTAGATCTGTGAATTCTGTCCAGCCGTCCTATATCCGCCACAGCCACTTATGTAACAGATAACCTGCAGAGACGCCTGAACTTGGAACCATGACAAGGCTAATATTTTCACAAGGAAGACTGTTATTGAACAGTTTTCTAATGAATTCAGCACATGCAAGTTTTTCTACATCAAGCAGGCACTTGAGTGTGTTCTGATTTTGTTTCTTCAGTAAATACCTCTGGAAAAGATAGCACCAAGGAAAATTCCTCTCTCCGTTTATTTTAGTTGCCCTCTGCCCCTCATAGCGATTCTTAAAGAATGGGCTCCATTCGACTCCCAATTTGTGTCCTTTTTCTTGTAAAAATTACCTTTAAAGACTTCAGTACCACAGGGTAGCCAGCAGTTTTTAGTGGCCTCCTGGAGTGATAGATCTTTGGGTGATAGGAATTGATTTTCCTCTTCTTGACACTTGAAGTCTCAGAGGGTACAATTATTTCATTGCCTGATGGTGCCTAGCGGAACATGCCACGGGGAGCACCAAGGTGAAAGCCTGGGGAGACTGGGGGAACAAGCAGGTGTCCTTAGCCAAGCCTGCCTTGCCATCCCAGAAGAGGGATGTTGCTGCCAAAACAATTGAGTCACAACCATGTTGATTCGAAGCTCCTATTCAAAGCCCATGTAAGTTGGGCTCTTTTATTCAAACATGAAGGTTGCATCCAGGCTCTTCCAGCAGAGATTCCCACCTGCAGCTGCTTGGGGCATCAGCCTGTTCTGCATTGGTCACTGGCTCTCTGTGCCTTTCAACATCAAGCTTGTAATTCCTTGTTTCTGAATCATTTACATGCCATTTGGTCAGGACATCCTTCTACAAAAATTGCATCCCAACATCAAGCATTTACCAAGAGCACCTTTGCCTATGCTGTACTTATTCTCCATTTTAAAGGTTTGCCCTGAAACAGATACTTTCAAAGAGCACTTTCTGAAAAGGGAAAGGCTCAGCAATTCCTATGAATGCCCATGCTTGAGCAGCAGTAGACCTGTCCGCAAGAGGGATGCTCCTGCAGGCTCTGTTCTTCTCGTTTCTCCCCAACTGACTTTAGAAAGGAGACTATTCCCTTGACATTATTATTCCATTGACTTTATTGTCTCACTGCCATGGTGCAGAAATAAGTAAACAACCTGAAAGTGCTGCCTACATTTTCAGATGAGAGAAAAATAGAAAAATCTTTGATTAGCATTGGCATCCATCTGCTCTGCAAATACTGATCTCAAAAAAACCCAACTGAGCCAGAACTCCACAGCCCACAGTCTGACAGGCAGTTAACAGTGATTTCTTTGACCCATGGGCCTGAAAAAGAGAGAATGTCCTTTAGATTTAAGGGCAGTGGAGGAATGAGTAGTTGTGCATGTTTGTGTTCATAGATAGAAAGCAGAGTCAAGAAAAGCATTGGTCCCTAACTCAAGCTGTCTGGGTTTAAATCCTAGTCACCAGTTACTAGCTGCATGGCCGTAGAAACATTCATTTACAGAAAATAAAGGAAAGAAGAAAAGGTCTCCCTGGACCTCACTTTCCTCATCTACTCCATATGGATAATAGATCCTTCCTTATAACATTGTTCAAAAGACTGAGTAAAAAACAAACATACTTCCCAATACAATGAAGGTACTAGATAAATATTGACAGTTGTGACTGTTATAATTTGTTATTTTATTGCTATCAGTATTATTTATTTACTTATTTCACCATAGCTAAAGAAATAAGAGAAACTTGCCAAAGAATTATTTGGGCCTCAACCTATTTAATCAATTTTTGCATGCACCTTTCCCCCCACAGTTTACCATCTCCAGATTCTACATTTACTTCAATAAATGACATTATGAAATTATGGCTGGCCATTTTTCCCCTACATTTTAACTTCTCAAAAACTGGAATGAATCTTAAAATCAATGGCATGGTAGATTTGATGATCTATGGCTGCAAACAAAGCTGACTCTTTTCAGAACTTGTGATTGCACCACAAACTATTGAGATTTTATTGATACCAGCAATAAAACTGTGACATACTTTCAATTAAATTTTCTATTAGACTTTATCCAGCAAGTCTCATAAATTACATGTATTAATTGCCTCTTTAAACAACTTGCATTGCCTTTGGGAACACATAAAATACAATACTATATCAGGTTACCAAAAGATCAGAAAATCCCTAGAAAAGGAAATTGGTACATGAAGGAAGTTTTTAGTCAGTAGATGCAAGTTGAACAGAGAGATGCATGTGTGGGTGCAGGGATGAAATGTAAGTTGGAAAATCATTCTGTGAAATGGAAGTAATGCAGAGGGCCTTTTCATCTATGTGACAGCATTGGATGCTCTCTGAAAGTAATACAGGGAAATGAAAATCAAAGTTATATTGTTTCTTTAACTTCTCCTCCCTATAGACACAAACAGAGAGAGAAAGGGGGGAGATATGTTAAAGGGTTAAGGGGAGGTAGACACAATTTCCTATAGATAAAATACACATGTGCTTTAATAAGGAGAAAGTGGCCATATATATTTTGATCTTCTCATGAGGTATTGTTTAAATTGTGCATCTCACAGGTATGTTCCCCAGAACCCAAGCAGAATTTCTCTGGTTTTACCAAAACTACAGATGCTAGCCACCTCTATGTCCATCTCAGAAATCCTAAATGAGAATGGTTAAAAGACCAGGCATATAATCAGCTAATTTCTTTTAGTAGTACTTCTCTGTGTGGTATAATGGGAAGGATTTTTATTTTTGTATACTGGCTAAGCCAACTGCCTATCTTCTTTGGAAAGTAAATTGTCCTATAAAAACACCAAACTAACTTGGAGTTGTTGGGCAAACACCTGACTTGTTCTGAACAATCAAAAATTGTTCTTCCTTTACGTAAGTCTTAAATTAGGTAAACTCTCTAATTGTCACTGTAAGAAAATAAGGGAGTTTATTGTAACTATACAGACTGATCCTGGCTTGTAGAGCTCTCTGGAGCCAGGGAACTGTGTCTGGCTCACATGGACCTCGTGTGTCTCATTCTGCATGGTAACCAGGCTTCTGCAAAGAGCCCTAGATTCACCCCAGATTTCCACAACAGGAAAATTCCTAGTCTTATGAAATGCTGTATTCCACTGCCTACACCCACCCACTGCTAAAAGTCAGAATACTGTGATTTTAGTAAATGATGCTTTGGGCAGGTGGACTATCCAAATATAGTATCCACAATACTATATAATTGGGTCTGAAAAAAAAATAAGAAAATTTGCATGAAAAGAAGGTACAGATAATACATTGATAAATACCTTAAACTCCTTTGCACTAAATAATGAGCTGCTAGAAATCAGAGTACACAAAAATGTCCTCTCCCTCAGTTTTCTGATTTATAAAGTAGGACTGTTTGAACTGCATGATTCCCTAAAATTTCTTTCAGTCTATAGTTTTAAGAATCCATATTCTAATATTATGGAGCAAACCAAGTTACTGTGGCTTAAAAATGACCCACCGAAGAGGCTTATTTTGCATATGGTTGCGCCATCTTTTTTCACCAGTGAGGACACAGCAGGCCGCCCTCCTCATGCAGTATCCATATGTCTTAGCCATTGACTGTAGAATGGTTGGTTATGCCTTTTATCCTAAAGTACTTCTCATTGAGGTTCTCATTGATTTGTTTATTTGTTTTATGGTACTAGGGATTGAACCCAGTAGTACTCAACCACTGTGCTACATCCTAATCCCTTTTATTTTTATTTTGAGACAGGGCCTTACCAAGTCATCTAGGTTGGCCTCAAACTTGCAATCCTGGTTCACTGAGATTTTTTTAAGGAGTTAAGATTACAGGGGCTGGGGATGTGGCTCAAGCAGTAGCGCACTCGCCTGGCATGCATGCGGCCCGGGTTCAATCCTCAGAACCACATACAAAACAAAGATGTTGTGTCCGCTGAAAACTAAAAAATAAATTAAATATTAAAATTCTCTCTCTCTCTCTCTCTCTCTCAAAAAAGAAAAATTACATAGTACAATCATCTGTTTCCAAGTAAAAGTAATGCAATATTTCTTTCCTACCCAATTAGGAAAGGTAAAGGAAGTGGTTTTACCTCATGCATGTGGAAAAATTACCTGTTCTGGACCAAAATGTCAGCTCCAACTTTCTCCAGGTTTGCATAGATAATATGTGAGCATATCAAAATATAAGCATATCAGAATATCCAAACTCTATATATAACTCCCTACCTTCACCTTAGGGCTCTGCTCCTTCTTGGGGGATCCTTAAGGGTTTCACTTTCTACAGGGTCTGTCTGCTTTTGCAGCTAACACTCACCCTGCTTCCCCAGGTGCATTCTTGGGAGGCTATAAGCAGTGATTACATTTTTCTCATCTTGTTCTTTAGGACTCCTTACTCCCTACTTGCTCATTTGGAAAGAGTGTGGTGCAAATGTTCAGTCTGTCCCTGATGTCTCAGATACCTTCATAAACAGCACCCTGTCCCCCAGCATAAGAGGTGAAACATTAAAGGAACTGGCTGTTTTTGTCCAACATTCCTTTAGCAGATTAGTTGGCATGTTTGGAAGATAAAGGCAAATTTAATCCAGGAAAGTATAAAAGTTCATGACCACTCTGAGCAAATAACTGGAAAAAAAAATCCTTTAAAAGGCTAAGAAGAAAGAAGTTCAAGGCTATTTCAAACACATGATCATCTTTTTAAATGTCAAATTCCACCCACTAAACTTCATGCTGTTGTTTTTACCACTCTCATATTTTTTTTAACTTTATATTTAATTTTTCTATTTTAAAACAGTGAAATCCCATCCCCCTGCTTTCTCTGAAGGCCAAGCATAACACAAAAATACCACAAAACACTGGGTAAAATGCAAACAGATGGTGACGAAACAGACTGACTGCTCTACGATTTTGCCTTTGAAAGGTTTATGTTCAGAGCTTTTGGTCCCTTTCCTTTAACATGGAAGAAGAAAAAAAACTTTGCCTTTAAAACACCACCAACAAGCAGTTTCTGGTTGTATTTCAGTGGGGTTATCTTGACAATTTAAGGTGTTATCTCTTTTTTTTAAGTCTGTTGATTTGCCAGAGGTATGGGATTAGGAGGCACAGTGTAAGAATTATAAATTTAAAAGTAAAAGCTAGCTATCTCAGTAGTCCAAGGTTTTATGAATGTACTTGAAACCCACAGGCAGTTTAACACAATAGCCAAAACATTGTCTTGAGAGCCTTGGAACCAAAAGACCTGATTCTAGTTCCAACCTTGGATCTGTCTAGCTGTGTGACTTTTAGGAAGTTCTTCAACTTTCTGTGAATTGTTCTCCCACCGGTAGAATAAGTAAATAAAACCAGAGCATTTCCAAGGTAACATCCTGCTCTTAGAATCCCCTTTGTGTTCCTCTTTCGTTCATTTTTGGTAAGAGATTTGTGGATTTTTCAGTTTGTACTGAATGGAAATTTTCTTTTGGTACAGGTGAGTTTCCTTTACATACTCTTCACCAGTTAGAGTCTTGTTTTCCTCTGTCTTCATATGTGGCTTCTCTGCATGATATTCCAGTGATTCCTAGTGTTCTTGTGTTGACAGGAGAAGATTCTGTTGTGGCTTCTTCAGTTCATGCAAGAACAAGGTATCTCGCTGGATGAAGTGGACCAGGATGGCAACAGTGCTGTTCACGTCGCCTCACAGCACGGCTACCTCGGGTGCATCCAGGTATGCAGTGCTGCTGCTCTGCAGACAGGAAGGAGCTATCAAATAATTTTTTTAAAAAAATGGAAATTTTGCTCACTGGGAGAATGCCTGGATTAGTTCACCTTTGTTTTATGATGTAAATAAAGAATTATAATGTTACAGATTTTTATTTCTAAAAATCCACACACATGTAGGCACAAATAGCCCTAAGAGTTTCTCCTGGAGCATCAGAGGGTGTTGAAAGGGACTTGTACTGCTCTCTCAATAGTCCAAAGTAACATCACTATAAAGCCCTAATGCTGACTAAATAAAAAAATATATCCATGTTTTTGGACCCCTAACTAAACCTGAGCCTCTTTGAATGCATTTGAGAAGTTCAGCCCTACTTTAGAGAAAGGGGGAAAACACAGCACATTCTTGCTAGACTACTGCTCCCCTACTATGAAGAATCCTTCTAATACATTTCTGGAAAATCTGTCCTATTTTCCGCATACCTGGGGAGGAGAGATGCACTAATGAGGACAACAGAAGCCCACTTGAGAGACTAAAAAATCGTCGGTCTTGTAGGGTTTTTCCCCTTGTTCTGATCCTCTTGGACCTTAGGCAGGGCCTCAGTCGGCTAACCATTCCACCCAGAGGCCTCAAGCAGCCTCATGCTTTGAGCCCAGCATCCCTTCCAAATGTTCTTGTGTTCAATGTGTGAGATGATATTAAAAGACTGGGGAGCAGAGCCACAGGAGAAGGGAGGGAGGCTCTTCTGCCTGCTCCAGTCCATGTGAGGAGCCCTCCAGAAGCATGGGTTCCTGCAGAAAGAGGCAATGGTATCTCATCATGCCACAGAATACAGAGCTGCCCAAAGCTGAGTCACTTTCCACATGGCACTGAGAGCCATCCCAGAAGGTGGGGGGAGAATGCATGTGAAAACTGGATAGAACTTTCCACCTGGAAAATGTTGAAGGCCCTCAGGGACAGAAGAAAGAGAGAGGGTGACCTAAGGAGGAGGAGGAACAGGTGGGCGAGGAGCAGTAGTGTAGGGACAGCAAAGACTTTGGCAGACAAAGTTGAAGTTTAGGTTTGGCCTGAAATTTTATTTTTGACAATAAGTTATGGTTACCAGGATCAGGCCAATCAGACCATTCTTATCATTGAAAATGCCTGAACATTTGTGAATTTTTTCCCCCCACATCTCAGGGAAAGGGAAATTGACAACACATGGTTGAAAGCCATGACTGGAGAAAGTATTTCCACCTCAGCGATTTCATACAGTTCAAAATGTGATGTTCTTGTAACATGTAACACATTTTCCACCTCTACAAAGCAGCACTCCTTTTGGATTATGTACGCATTATTCCCTTTATTGCAAACCCTGTGTATTCATTTATTCAACAGGTACTTGTTGATGCCCTACTGTGTGCAGGTTAGGCTGTATTTGAAATAGAAAAGTAAGCAGTGAGAACCATTTACTCAAGAAAGTAGAGAGGACTCAGGAAATAATAGGAGACTACACAGAAAAACTTTGAATATAAAAAGGGGATTAATAATAAAAACAAAAGCAGAGATCCAGCAGAAAGCTTACTATAGTTTGTACTCACATGAAACTGCTCTTTGAAGAATTGACTTGATAGGAAATAAAGTGTCTGAACATTTTCCCATTATTGTTGGCAAAATACACATCTTCTAATTTAAGGCATCAGACACCAGTTTATAAAAGGAATGGTAAGAAACTGGAAAGTATATAAAGGAAAGAAATTTAAATTCTTCCCAACATCTGCAAAAAGATTAAAGGAGTAGCATTATTTTTTGTGGCAAAAAGATAATTGAATGAACACTGAAAATCATATATTTCCCTTTCACAAGATACTCTAATGTTAAATAGTCTTGGAATAAACTTTTTATCAGCTTGTACTAATAACTGAAAGCCAAAGACATCCAGCTGCTATCACTAATTCTATGTAAGATGCTAGTTTGTTTGTTTTTTTAATAGGGGGAGGGGGTTCTGGGGATTGAACTCAGGGACACTCAACCACTGAACCACATCCCCAGTCCTGTTTTGTATTTTATTTAGAGACAGGGTCTCACTGAGTTGCTTAGCACCTCGATTTTGCTGAGGCTGGCCTTGAACTCCCAATCTTCCTGCCTCAGCCTCCCGAGCTGCTGGAATTACAGGTGTGGGCCTATTTTTTTTTTTTTTTAACATGTGAAGGGAGGCTGTCAGTCCTTCCAGAGCATTCATCACTCCACTTAACACAAATGATGTTTTTGGCGCTAGATACGATGGATGTGGAAACTTGGATAACCTTGGTCTGTCCGCTGGATGTGAGATTTAAAAGAAAACGAGACTGAGAGAGTGAGCAAGGGGCCTTATGCAGTGAGGAGGGGACTGAGGAAGGAAAACAGTGGAAAGAAAACTGCAGAGGTCAGAGTCCAGGGGAGTAATAACAGTGTGTGTTTATACTCAGTCTCCTGGAGAGCTCGATGCTGACAGGGTCTCTGGGACACCCCTTGAGGAAGGTGGCAATGGCTTTATAGTGATTTGACCTTTCATGGTGAGTGATCATAAACCAAAAGGAAAAAGAAGCTCCTTAATGCTCTTTCAGATTTAAGTAGCCTAAGAATTTAAATAGATGTATTGTGTGTGGGAAAAAACCATTACTACCAAAATAAATCTAAAGGTTTGCAATCGCACCATGAACTGTCAAAGAATATATCAGATTGTGGTGGTTAATTAATATTGATGTGACAGCTTTTTTGTGTGGAGTCTAATGGCATCACAGTATAAATAGAAACTAAATAAAACTTTTATGCTTTTAAAGTATTGATTTCTGCCACACTGCATCAAATCTCCTCCTCTACTCTTGATACCTCGACCAGATTCCATAGCTTTAGGCTTGTCTTTGACTATTAAACTTTACTTCAAACCAGCTTAAAACCTCAATCTTATTTCTGATTCAAAGCATTCTCCCAGCGCCACCCCCAGCCAAATTAAGGATGTAGGATTAGGAGTGAGGCTTGATCTGCTTTTAACACACCACTTTAGCTCCTGCTCCCCTCTGTCTTCCATGCTGCAGTATCAAAGACAAAGAGAAGGTATGGAGAGAAAAAAAGTCAAGTGTCTCTTTGCTTAACTGGGAAAGGCCATGTCCTCCCTGAAAGTTGTCACTGCTTCTTTGGCTGTGATCACTGACATGCTCTATGACAACCCTCAGATGACATCTGTCTGATGGGTGCCGTGGTAGGGTCTTCCCCACCAGTACCTGACATAGGAGTCCTGGCCCCCCACTTTGCCTCATCCTCTCCTATAAATTTCTTCACCCTATGGGGCAATCCACTGTCAAGTGCTTCTGGAGAACCCTCTCCTTTTGTGTGTGAATGGGGGATGCCGAAAGCAAGTTCCCACCAAGCTCCCTTCTACAAAGTCTGCTCAGTCCACAAACACATCCTGGCCATAACACATGGTAAGGGTCTGGGCTGCTTCATAGCTTCCCCAATCTCTGCCATGCCATCTCTTCAGTTCTTTTTATTTCTGGTCAGGTGGGCTCAGCAAGAGATCAATAAGGGTTGTTACAAAACCAGCTATCAAAGCCCAAGCAAATAGGAACAGATAAGCAGAATTTCATTCCTCCCATCTTACAGGCATCTCTGAATTTATGAACAATTCTTTTGGAACCCAACCACCACAAGCATTATACCTTTCAGGAAGGAAAGAGCTCTATGGACAGCAGCAGCCTCCTCCCTTTCCCAGACCTCTCCCCCTTAGGGTACAGTAGGGTTGGATAGTAGGATGGGTCCAGCTCTACCTTTGTAGGCTCTGAAGGGAGGAGGCAGACTTCAACCCTAAATAGGCTCCAGCAGCTCTCTTTTCTAGGTACTGGTATCACCACCCCCAATTCCACGGGCTTTGGAATAACAAGAGTTCTTTCTTGATCCTGTTACAGTCATTAAAAAATGTTTAGATGGAGGACCTGATACAATTCCATGTTTCTGCATTTTCTGACAGACCCTGGTGGAGTATGGAGCAAACGTCACCATGCAGAATCACGCTGGGGAAAAGCCCTCCCAGAGCGCTGAACGTCAGGGGCACACCCTGTGCTCCCGGTACCTGGTGGTGGTCGAGACCTGCATGTCACTAGCCTCACAGGTGGTAAAGTTAACCAAGCAGCTAAAGGAGTAAGTGGCCTCGAGATTCTGTGAGAACAAAGTTATGATTTGCCATTGTCATGAACAGATTTCAGGCCAAGGGCCATGGTGAGCTCCCTTCATTCCAGTGGTAGAGGGAATTTCCAGCATTCTCCTCTCTTCTTTTCTTCCCCCATCCTAAGTGTTCACATCCAGTGTTCATGCTGAACATGCCATCTCTGCAGCAGCAAAATGATATTTAAACCACAAAGTGCAGAGCAAGCTCCCTAAAAAGGGAATTTGAGCCACAATAAAAAAGGAGAGAGAGCCTTCATGTTCACATCTCAGGGCCAGATTATGTAGCAGGACATTGAAGGCACACATATGTATCATCTTCAACCTTCTGTACTTAATATTCTAGGAGATCATCAAGATCATGAGAGAGAGAAAAAAAGGTTAGGGATGGATATATACATATACATATATATATAATATATTATATATAACACATATAAATATATACATATAATATATATGTATATATATTATATATAACATATATAAAATATATATGTATAATATATATATAATGTTATATATAATATATTAGCATATTATATATATATATATATATATATATATATATATATATATATATATATATATAATTGAATACTGATTCTAATTTCCAGGAAACTCTCCCTAATACCATAACTGTAATTTATTGGTGTGCTTTCCAAGGGCTGACCTCAGCCCTCTCCGTGGCCTGAGATAGATAGATAGATAGATAAAATTACAGTAAGTGATTTGGTTACCATCACCAGCAAATTTACTATAAAAAAATAATGAATCCTAGGAATAGAAAAGTGTTCACTCTGTGACTGAAGTCAGTTCTTTCCTTGATATGATTATTAAATGGGTACACATTACATCTCTGGGTGTCAGGGAAGCATTGTCACGTGATACGCTTGAGGAAAGGGGGGCCAGATGAACATCTGTCAGGTGGCTCTCCAGCAAGCTGAAGGATGAAGGAGCTCAAAGCATACCAATAAATTACAGTTATGGTATTAGGGAGAGTTCCCTGGAAATTGGAATCAGTATTCAATTTATTTATATATATACACACACACACACACATATATATACATATATATGTACATATATATACATAAACTAGTGAAATCTATAGTATAGTGAATATATATAAAAAATATTAAAATATATGTGTATAGTGTGTGTGTGTGTGTGTGTGTGTGTCCCCTGGTTATAGCTCATTTAAATAAAAGGGCTAGGGCAGGGGAGAGGCCTTAATTGGTCTAAATCATGCAACAATATGGCAAAGCCTTGGACCTTCTTATCTTCTCTAAACCTGGGGAAAACTCCCTTATCTCTACTTTCACTCTCTTGCCTTAAAGGTACTAGTCTATATCCCTACCCCTGCCAGTACCCAAAATAATCTTTTTAATGAGTTGAGACTTTTCATAGAAAATAAAATGAAATTTAAGATAAAGGGCTACTTCGAAGCATGCTCTGTCCAGTAAACAAAACTTCCCTGGACAGGTTAGCTAGGTAGGCTTAAAGGTCTCAATATAATTGAAGAAAAAATGTGCACAAAGTAATGAACAATTCAGTAAGTTATTTTCCACAGTGAACATACCTATATCTTTATGTATCTATGTAGATACTCCTAAAAATAAGTTCTAAGGAAGGGAATTGTTAGAACAGAAAGCATACATCTCGAAAATGTGGATATATGTTGCCTAATGTTTTTCCAAAATTCTCTGACAATATTCATTTCCTCCAGTGTATGGATATATCCATAATGAGGAACTTCAAAATGATACAACAGAATATTTTTCTAAAATGGAGAAAAGATTAGAAAACATTTTCCTCAGTCTTCATCTGGTGGAATCTGACAAGCTTTCATGAGCTATGTGTCTGTTTTATTGAACTGCTCCAATTTAGCAGCCTGGCTGTTCTCTCTGTTGGTGATCATGGGTTAAAACACACATATACACTAAGAGACAGCATCCCTCCAGTTGTCTCCAGTTAGGCCAGTGACAATGTGAGAGGTTATCTTGTTGACCCTAGTCTTTCACTTCCTGGGTACTCAGTGAAGTTGGCAACACTAGAAATGAACAGAGAAATCCACTTGATAGAGTGCCCTCAGGCAGTGGGGCACCTGTAACAGAAAGTGGCAGATGCAGATACAAAATACTAGTCTTCTCAATGCAAAACTCTGAGGAGAGAGAATTGATATGTCTTCCTACTATGATACCTTCACCAGCTCTGTATAGTTAAATAAACAATTATTCTTTAGAACGACAACCTTCAGTTCTAGTGAAGTCCCAGTCAACAAGTCTAAATATTTTGGGTGGAATTCTGTCCCAACCAAAAATTTATGTTGGAGTCCAGACCCCTAGTACCTCAGAATGTGATGTTATTTATAGATAGACAGGGTCTTCCCAGATGTAGTCAAGATAAAATGAGGTCATATGGGTAGGCCTTAATTCAAGATGACAGCTATCCTTATAAAAGTGGAAAATGTAGACACAGGGACATATATACAGGGAGAACATGAAGGCAGCAATCAGGGTGATTCATCTACAAACCAAGGAACACCAAAGTTCTTTTTAGCAAACTCCCCCAAAGTGAGAAAGAGGCATGGACCAGACTGTCACGGCCTCAGAAGGAACCTGTCTGGCCAATACCTTCATTGTGGACTTCTTAGGCCTCCCGAAATATGTGACAATAATTCCTGCTTAAGTTACCTGGTTTGTGGTACTTTGTTACAACAGCTCTAGCAAACTCATACAGTAGGATTTATTCTCATATATTTTCTATGATTAAAGCTGATTGGTCCTTTTTGAGGTCTTCTTTAGAATCTTTCTTCCCCATTCACAGCTGGGATTCCAGCCAGCAGTCAACCCAACTGCCCCCTAATAATTTTTTTGACTGTGTTATAATTCATTTAGGACACCTAATAAATCCTTCAAACAGAATATAATTTTTCTGCTAAGTGCAGTGACACACACTTGTAATCCCAGCAGCTCAAGAGGCTGAGGCAGGAGGATCGCAAGTTCAAAGCCAGCCTCAGCAACTTAGCAAGGCCCTAAACAACTTAGTGAGACCCACCTCAAAATGAAAAATTAAAAGTCCTGGGAGTGTTGCTCAGTGGTTAAGTACCCTTGGTAACAAAAACAAACAAATAAAAAGAATATAATCTTTCTTCATCCATTTTATCCAATTTCACTAAGCTCTAATGTATTTTTGGTTAATCCAAGGTAAATGAACTGTAGACTGGACCAAATCCAGCCTACCACCTATTTTCATAAGAAAAGTTTTATTAGCACACAGCCACACACATTTGTGTATGTCATGTGTAAGGATGTAGCATGCTGCAAGGTAGAGTTGAATAGTGACAGAAGCTGTATTGCTCACAAGCCTTAAATGTTTACTCTTTGGCCCTTTAACAAAGTTTGCTAGTTTCTTTTAGCAACTAAGTTTTCAATAGGTGAGTCTGGCAGAATAAGTAAGATAAAATGAGATCACAGGCTTAAGAATGAAATATTAGGAATATAACTGATAGCATCTCAAAAAAAAAAGAAAGAAAGTGTTGGGGTTTATGGAAAGGTATTGTCAGAATCTGACTCCACAGAACTAGATTTAGGCCGACACTGGCTGTTGTTTGCAGTGACCCCCTGCAAGGAGAACACTGGGCTTCTCCTGGTATCCAAGGCATGGTCATTGCTTTAGCACTTGTAACTCATTTATTCCCTCCTATGCCCTAGCTCATGAGATTTGCTATCATCTTTTATGCTAATTTTATTCATTTTCCATTGTTTATAACAAATTATCACAAAATTATTGGTTTAAAATAGTACAGATTTAACACTTGGTAGGTCAGAGGCCAGTAGGGTCTTGCCAGACTAAAATTAAGGTGTTGTGGCTGTGTTCTTTTCTAGAGGCTTTAGGATAAGTCCTGTCCTGTTTATCCAGGCCATTGGTAGAACTGGTAAAACCTTCCTATTAGAACATCAGCTGATAACACAACTTATTTCCCTTTTGTCACATAAGGTGACACAGTCACACCTTTCGGGGATTAGGACATGGATGGACATCTTTGGGGGTACCACTCTAGTATTACAGGGCTCTGCAAATACTGCTTATCTCTACAAAGCAAGACTCAGTTGATTTATTTGTTTCAACTTCTGTAATAACTTGTGTTTTCTAAATGAATTTTATACCCTGTATCCTGCATCTAATAAATATATATATTAGACAAACCTTCTGAATGCCCATACATAGTCAAATATGTTATCATTTTAATAGCTGACATTATTAGAAGTAATTTTAATTGATTTTCTTAGTTTTACAGATGAGCATTTAGGCTACAGTTTTTTCACTAATGTGCATAATAAGCATCCTTTTCTTAGGAAACTTTCTAAACTCTGAGGAAAAAGATTATGTACTTTTTAAAGGCTTTTTAATTTAGTGTGTCTTATTTCAAATCACTGAAAAATCTTATGCATCCTAGTTTATAGCGAGAGCCGTGTTTTATTTGTCTTCTGCAGACAGACAATGGAGCGAGTCACACTGCAGAACCAACTCCAGCAACTTCTAGAAGCCCAGAAATCAGAGGGCAAGTCTCTCCCTTCCTCACCCAGGTAAGACCAGGCACACTGGTGTAAGGAGTTCTTAAATATATTAAATGCCTGAACCTTCTTCTAGATTTCCTTTTAAAGTCTTTTAAGAAAATGACAACAGAAAACATTTTATTCTTATAAACAGGAACAAAAAAAAAAAAATGTCACAGTGAAATAATCAATGAACCTAGGATCCAAAGACCTGAACTCAGATCCCGCCCTGTGATTTTGTTCTACAACAAATTCATCTACTCTGTCTCTTTCATTTCTTGACCTATGAAACAGGAATAAGGATATTTAGGTTAGTAAGGTTGTGGGAAATTGAATTAATTGGGAAAAATATGCAAAATTATGTGTAAACAGTAAAACAGGCAAATTTGGTAGCCTTAAGGTAAAAGGCATGCTGTACTTTAGCTACACTTGCAACTATGGAGTATTTGCAGATTGCTTTGAGAAGTCATTAAGTGATCATTCTTTAACTGCTTTCTTGTTTATGTGTAAATTCAAAATTAAATATGTCAAAATTTAAATAGCTGAGTCACTTTATTTAGCCCAGTAAGAAGTCATGTCGTATGTCCTACATTCACTTTTCAGCTCACCCTCCTCACCAGCTTCCAGAAAGCCCCAGTGGAAATCTTCAGACGCTGAAGATGAGTCTACAGCCAAAAGCAAACCAGGAGTCCAAGAAGGGATTCAGGTCCTTGGAAACCTGTCAGCATCCAGCCGAGCTAGGGCCAAAGCAAAAGACGAAGATTCTGATAAAATCCTGCGCCAGTTATTGGGAAAAGAAATCTCAGAGAACGTTTGTACCCAAGAAAAGCTGTCTTTGGAATTCCAGGATGCTCAGACGTCCTCTAGAAACTTGAAAAAGATCCCTCTAGAGAAGAGGGAACTCAAGTTAGCCAGGCTGAGGCAGCTGATGCAGAGGTCACTGAGTGAGTCTGACACAGACTCCAACAACTCTGAGGATCCCAAGAACACCCCTGTGCGAAAGGCTGACAGGCCCCGGCCGCAGCCCATTGTGGAGAGCGTGGAGAGTATAGACAGCGCAGAAAGCTTACACCTGATGATAAAGAAGCACTCCTTGGCATCAGGACGCAGGTTTCCTTTTAGTACCAAGGCCTCTAAATCCCTAGAGGGCCATAGCCCATCTCCCACCTCAGAGAGCAGCGAACCAGACTTGGAACCCCAGTGTCCAGTCTCGGGGAACACTCCTCCAAGCCAGCCCTCTGGAGAGCCCACTCAGTGCAGCCCTGACAGCACTGCGGCCCAGAAGGTCGCCATGAGTCCCAAGAGCGCCCTCAAGTCTCCCTCTTCCAAACGCCGGACAGCTCAGAACTTGAAACTCAGAGTTACCTTTGAGGAGCCTGTGGTGCAGATGGAGCAAACTAACCTCGAACTGAATGGAGAAAAAGACAAAGATAAGGGCAGGACCCTTCAGCGGACCTCCACAAGTAGTGAATCAGGGGAACAACTGAAAAGGCCTTTTGGAACCTTTCGGTCCATCATGGAGACGCTGAGTGGCAACCAGAACAATAATAACAACTATCAGGCAGCCACCCAGCTGAAGACCTCTACGTTGCCCTTAACCTCACTTGGAAGGAAGATGACAGATGCCAAGGGAAACCCTGCGAGTTCTGCTAGCAAAGGAAAGAATAAGGCAGTGAGTGATCTTTGGAGAATATGATTTTTTTTTTTGCCCTAAAATTGGTTCAGTTGTTCCTGACCCTACAGATTGCTGACCTGTACCACTCTGAGGGAATCCCCAGAAACACTCCTAAAGCCAAACTCATGTTTCTAATGAAACATATCATGTGAGAGTACCTATACCACTTGCTCTGCCTTTAGAAAGAGAAAGAGAGAGGGGGAGGGAGAGACAGCCAGACAGCTAGGTAAATAAATCTCAAGAGATTATATTCTGGTCTCTTGATTTTCCTCAATGGCTTGACCTTTGGATGGTAGGGGTTCTAGTCTTGGAGGCATTTCTATAAGATGAAACCTCCAGTTGATGTAAAACCAGGTCCTTTGCTGGCACTGATTCTGCCTCAGGAAGAGCTTGTTCTTTCCCTGTGACTGGATAGTTTACTCTCAAGCCCAATTAAAAGGCACATAAATAGAAACTCTATTTATAAGACTTTCAACTACTCAACTTCCAAATGACCTTTGAAATGAATACACCATGGGGGCCTCCACACTGGCATTTTTAAAACACAGACCCCTAGTGTTGATTGGAGGCTGCAGGAGTCTGAAATGCTTGCCAGTACACAGGGGATGGCAGAGTGTGCCATAAACTACATCTGATAATTGCTTTTATTGGAAACCCATGCATGATAATTTGTGATTTGCATCCATTGAATCAGAGATTTCCAACGTCTTTTTAGACAATGTTTTCTGCATGCTCTGTGTTTCCCACACCATCAGAATACAGCAGAGCAACCAAAATGCACAACTCTCTGTGGAAAAAAATGACCCAGATCATCCACACTCTATCTAGATAAACCACCCAGCGGAGTGTCAGATCTTCATAACATATTTTTGACAATAATGGTAAAATCCTAATCACACCAAAGTCTTAAGAACTGTCCCCATTCTTTCTATGCTACCAAATCAATCAATGGATTCAGCCAATCCATTGATTGAATAACAATTTTCATATTATATACCAATTTCTTTTTGTAAATTGCCCTTGTTATAATGGATTTTAGCATGTGATTGTTCCATCTAGGCCCAGACACCATACCTCTTGGATTAAATATGTCAAAATTTAAATTGTTCAAATAAAACTTTTCCAAGTAACTTAATAGATTCTCTTAATCAGTAGAAAATGGAGAATCCTCTGTATAGTTTCCTTACTCTCTAAAGTGTTTCTCCAGCTATTGTCCTCTGCCCTGTCTCCAGCATGCTTTGTGTTACTGGGGCTGTGCATGTGCTGAGCTTGTTGCATGTTTTCAGATGATTTTAATTGCACCTCTTTAGGAGATGTACAGCAGCTGCATCCATCTTTCCTCTAACACGCTGATTGAAGAGCATCTGCGTAACTATGCACGGTATGTGGTGCCTGGAGATGCATTGTGCAGCATTGCCATGGCTTTGCTTTGAAGTGCATGAGCTTTGAAATTACGGACCTGTAGAACCTTTCAGCAGTTGATGACACCAAGGAAGAAGAAAGTTGCAACTCTGCCCCCAAAATAGAAGCAGGGGCAGATGGTAACTAGGACTTAGGTAACTAGTATCTGTTGGAAGGGCTGTGTTCCAGCATCAGTCAGAAAATCTACTCATTTCACAAACTTGCTGTGTTTCTTAGTTGACTTTGGCTTCTGGTCTTTGTTTTAATGGAGTCAAGTACCAAGTAAGTATTGAAATTAAATTTCCTGTCATGGATAGAAGGAGTCAGCCTCCAATCAGAATCAGAACTTTGAAACAGAGCTGGAGTTTTATTTCAGGGCTGACTATAGATGGAAAGCTCCTTTCATCACCATCCTACTAATCTTGGGAGAAGCAAGCTTTGCCAGGCTGAAACTTCTCTAGCTTAGCATTTTGAACCACAATCCCTATCCAGAATCCCACCAAAAAAACAATTTCCCAGAATTAGTAACCAATACAAAATGCATGGGCTCTGTGCATGAAAGAGAGAAGATCGGGTCCCCAGTGATTGGGGTACCTCCTTGGGCAGAGTCCTTCTGCAGCATGGTGTTCATCCCCGTGCTGGGAGTATGCACAATTTCCTAACCAGGAGGAGAGCGGAGGAGCAAAAAGTGAGCAGCCCAAGGGGAGCTAATGAGCTCACTGTCTTTTGACTGGTTTATTTGAGTAAAGTTAATTCCCCAAACCCATTTTAAAAGGAGACTATTGCTTTTAAATCATGTAAATAATTAAACCATGACATGCCATTAAGCACTCTTCCAAAATTCTCCGAAGAATGTGTGTAGTGTGTGTGTGTGTGTGTGTATGAGAGAGACAGAGAGAGAGAGAGAGAGAGAGAGAGAGAAGAAGAAGGAGGAGGAGGAGGAGGAGGAGGAGGAGGAGGAGAGGGAGATAGGAGAGAGAGAGAATTTATTATTCATCTGGATTTTAGTTCAGTATACTAAAGTGCAAGAAAGTAACTCTCTTTTTTTTCCCATCTCTAAATCAGCTTTCATCTGCTCTAAGTCTGTACTCAGGCTAGAGGGAGATTAAATCTCAGTCGTGCGAGGGGGTGCCCTAAAGGTCTTATGAATTAGTAAACTGAAGTAAGAGCCTTGGAGATTCAGTGTTTGCTGGTCACCCGTGGTCTGCTTGGGTACCACTCACATGTGGCCTGAAGGCAGGTACCTGGACTGCTTCCAGCCATCCTAGGGCAGAGAATCTTGGCCAGGGCTGAGAGTCAAAGGCCTGCGGTAGAAAGGGAAGAGGAAGAAATACTCCCCTCCCAGACACCGGGAGTAACCCACTTATATTTCTTTCAATACAGTTTCCCCACGCTTATATCCTTCTCTGTCCCCATGTTGGGTTGAATGTGTCTTCTGCTGCCTGGGAAATTCTCTTTTGTCCTTAATCAGAAGTCACTGGCAACACCCCCAGGAAAGGAAGCACACTTGGCAAATTCCCTGGGAGCAGGAAGGAAAATGAATACCTCTCATTTCTTCCAGGCTTCTATGGCACTGGGAACAAGACAATTAGTATCACAATAGATTCTCCTGCCAGAAATATTTCATCCTGTCTTTTTACAAGCAAAGGAACAAAGCTGAGCAATTTGCTATAATAGGATTACAAAAATCAGAGCACAAAGTGAGGTTATGGGGCTACTCGGATATCTGACACTAGGTTAGCACTTTCCCACTCAGCTTAAGGAACCATCCCTCCAATGGCTCAGTTCTGCACACTCCAGATTCTCTGGCTTTATGTATTAGCAAAGTTTGATTTCAGCACTAACCACTTAGAAACCCAGAAGTAAAAATAATGTATTAAATAAGTATCCTGACCCCTTCTCCTCCCTAACCTATAAATTAACCTACAATTTATCATAGTTTTAATTTGTCATGTGTTTCCATAAAAAAGGAGACACTAGTTTTCTTCATATTGCAGAGAAAAATGTTTCACTGATTCACTTATAATCACACACAGGTGAAGAGAACTGGCCGGATTCATTCCTTAGATAAATCAAGGACAGGTCTCTCTATTTCAAATAAAGAATCCTTGGAGAAATTAAGATTAGAGTAAAATGCTGGCATGAAAAATACCTGATTGACTCTAGTGCCTGCCTCGTTTCACCAGTGGGACCCAACTACAAGAAGAAAGGAGCCCATGTATTTATCAACAGCCTCAATTCTTGGCTCCAGAATTACTTGAAGACCAGATGGTTCCTCTCAGGTCACAGGAATTACCTAAAAGTCACTGTCCTGTCAGCAGAGGCCTGGGGAAGAGTGGGGCAATGGATCTCAATTCCAGAGATATATGAAATCTCATTTCAGTTCCTAAGAAATTTTTATTTTTCCTAGTAAAGGAAAAATTGGAGCAATAAATAGAACATTTTAAAGAATGTCAGCTCTGTAAGGGAGTTCTGTTTGCTATTTGTTTTTCTAAATTGGTCACAGTTTGATAGCAAAGAATCTAAATTTCTTTTCAATGCCCTTTAAAATTAGATTCAACCTTATTGCTTTCAACAGCTTTCCTAGTGTGTTTCAACTGCAGAGGATGAGTTGGTTTATAACAAGCAGATTTATCTTTACTTTTTCTTATGAAAGATAAGTTTGTTTTGCGTTATTACAACTCAAAGGGAATTTTTGCAATTACCGGTCTTAAAATGCCAATGAAACATTTTTTTCCCAGAGTTTAAGTCTGTCTGAGATCCCTAACGCTGAAGTGCATGTTGATTCCAGTTAGCAATAGGCAGAAGGTGGTAATCTCTGGCCACAGCCAGTGACACCTTCTCTGATCATGGTGGCTCAGCCTCCTGATGAAACCCTGATCCTAGCTCCAGCATTAGGGGAGACTCCTTAAAAAGACATTTAAGCAATAAATGCCATTAGTATGGATTGTACTGCCAAGGAATTAGTCACACTGGGAATTATATAGGCAGAGCCAAGAGCTAACATCAAATATTTTGCACAGATTAAAAGGTTCTTCAAAAGCCACTTCACTGTTAAGCCCATGATGATGTGACATCTGCTATGACAGTGGTCATCTGCTGTGCCCCATAGAGGGTGCAGAAGGGGAACCTGCCTTGGAAATCACACTCATCCCACCACGACATTCTTTCATCATGCTATTTCTGGTTTAATGACAATCAGAAAACCTAAGAAGAAACAACTCCTTTCTTCATTTCCACCCTCCCTTCCACACTCCCCAAAGTCCAGTTGTGAATTACATCATACCAAATGGGGGAGATATTCCATTCATGTCATATTCATACTACATGTCTGCCACCATTAGGGGCATCTTTGTACATTAAAAGAGCAGAGTCTGTCTACAAACTCTTTTAAGTCAAAGAAGTGGTTGGTTGGTGGAGACTTAAGAAAACCAAATAGAGACTCTAGCTGGACACCTCCTAGTGCCTTTGCCAAGCATCACTGCCCCAGCCAGTCATTAGGCTTTTCCTTGCTACACTGAGATCAGAGCACAGAGGTAGAAACTTTCCTGGATGCCACATCCCTGGTTTACCTGGCCATTCATTTCAACAGCATCTTTAGCACTGAGCCACACATTTTGCGATACCAGAATGAGGCATGATTTCTGAACTCTCAAGAGAGAATTAAAGTAGGATACAATTAAAGCATGGTAAGCTGTGTTAAAGGGAGAAGAGCAGTAAGAATACTACTGAAAGCAGTGCTCCTTGATGGCTCCATTGTACCTCCCTGGCTTCTCCCAGGGTTTAGCTTGGTGCCTGGCACATGGGAGGGACTTCATAAATGTTTGCAGAGAAGCAGAGGTAGGGAAAGAAAAAGGAGGCAGGGAAAGGAAAAGAGAAATGAGAGGAAAAATACCGAAGTCTATCTCATAGAAGAAAGCATTGTCTGTATTAACCCTTTGGGGTCACAAGTTGTTCTTCCTACAGTGAGTTTTAGTTCGAGCATTTCAAGTACAAGTTTTCAAACTTTAAACCAGAACCCCAGTTTTTTAGTAGGTGGAATGTACAGTGGTGCTCTCAGTAAAGCTTTAAGGAAGATAGCAAAAATCCCATTCTCTGTTATCATCAGTGGAGATGTGTTGCATGCTGTGGACCATTTCACACTGATCCTGTTGGCGTGTGTCTGGTCTCCAGGGGCTGTGGAAATATGGAATCTGTGCCTAGATGAATCAGCATACTCGATTACTTGCAAAACTGATATTTAAATGTAAGCCTTTTCTCCTTTCCAATTTTGGTCACTCAGTATGTGATTTCATATCCAAAAATGAAATCAAGGAGCAGCAAATTATCTGAATGATTTGTGCCAGAATTACCCAAACACTTTTTGTTCCTTTGAATACTGGTGATTCAGGACTACATAATTGAAGGGTTTGGGGAGAACTGAATTATTATTATATTATTCATATAAATGTCTCAGGATAGCATTTTACTTGGTCTAGATTCAACTCTAATCATGCTGGGTTTTGTTCTGCAAGAAGAGTATTCTTTGGGGGGTTTTGAATACAGCACCTCATTTTAAAGCAGAAGTGTTTCCATCAAAGTCTAAATAAACTTTATTATCTTTAGACTACAACCTAAGCCTTCTTTTAAAAACCTTTTAATTTTATTTTTTGTCAAGATGATGTAGATATAATAATACATATAATAATAGCATTATAATAAAAATTTACTGTTCCTTGTGCTCAACTCACCCCATTCTCTATTTCTACCCCTCTGAATTAACCACTTTCCCTTCAGATATTTTCTCTAGTATTATTTTCTAAAACATCCTTATGAATTTTTAATTTCAGATGTTATCCCTGTTATAAACTGGCATCCTACCATAGAAAGTAAAAATAATGACAGCACTTAAAATATCCTAGAGAAGAGCTGGGAATATATCTCAATGGCAGAGTGCTTGCTTAGCTAGCATGAGGCCGTGGATTCAATCTCTAGCACTGCAAAAATAAGACAAAAATAAAATATCCTAGAGAATATTCCAGATGCTTTACATACATATGCTGATTTAATCTTCACAGTGACCCTGTGTGGCAGATACTATTATTATCCAAATTTTACATATTACAAACAGGCACAGATGATTACGTATCTTGCCTGATACGTAACAATGATTATAAATCGTTGGAACCGGGGTTTGAATTTAATCAGCCTGGCTCCAAAGTCCATATTCTTACCAATGAACCAAATTTGTCTTAGCATCCAACTCTCGTCACCTCCCCACACATTCACTTCCTCTCTTCCGCCATTAGTAAAGTTACATATTGGGGTTAAATCAGTATTCAGCATTTACTATGATTATGGCTACATAAATATTAATCACAAAAGATCCATGTTATATACTATGTTACATATTCTTTCTCATATAATTTTATGTTTTCCCTAGAAATAATTTTGATCCCTTATTTTACAATTCATTTTTTTAATTGATTTTATTATTTTTTTAATACATGACAACAGTAGAATGCATTACAATCCTTATTACACATATAGAGCACAATTTTTCGTATCTCTGTATATAAAGTATGTTCACATCAATTTATACCATTATACATGTACATTTTTTTGCATTACAATTCTTTTTTTAACGAAAGAGAATTTTTTAATATTTATTTTTAATTTTCGGTGGACACAACATCTTTTTATTTTGTATTTTGTATGTGGTGCTGAGGATTGAACCCAGCGCTGTGCGCATGCCAGGCGAGCGTGCTACCGCTTGAGCCACATCCCCAGCCCGTACAATTCTTAATACACATATATTTCTAAACACTTTGCTTGAGACAAAAGCCGTCTTTCATTTCTTTCAAAAAACTCTGGTGTCTCTCACTGTGTCTGTTTGTGGATCCCTCCTCTGGGTTCCTGCCTGAGTCTGCAGCTGCATTCTGGCACTGCCACACAGCTGTCATCCTGGATCCTCCCAACTGTGTCATCTAGGAATTTGCTTCTACTTCTCTCCTGTGTAGACTCTATTTGCTGCATCTGACTTTTCCTCTTTTTGAGGGGAGAGGTTATTCTTGTGGTCTAGTAAATACACTTTCCCATCTTAAGAAGATGAATAAATGCTAAATTTCTTGAGAACTTACATATTTGAATATATCTCGATTTACTAGATTAGGCATGTTTGGTTGGGTATAGAATAATTGTATATTATTTTCTCTCAGATTCTTGAACACATTATTTCATTTTCTTTTGCTTCCAATGTGCCTATGGAGAACTTCGATTCCTCTCTGATCACTAATCTCTTGGAGGTTTTTATGGTTTTCTCTTTATCCTCACTATTTTGATTTCTTCTTGCTTTGCTGTGATATGCATCTGCTTTCATTCCTGGGCCATGGGCACACAACAGGTATTTTCCAATCTGGAACCCTATGTGCTTCAACTCTGCAAAATGTCTTATATAATTTCTTTGAAAATTTTCTCTTCTCCATTTGCTCTGTTCTTTCTTTCTGGAAATCCTAGTATTCTAAAATGTGGGATATACCAGATTGATCCTCACATTTTCTAATCTATCTTTATCCATACTTTGGCTTTTTCTAGTTCTAATTTCTAGGACATTTACTGGAATTTCCCTTCCAATTTTTTTTTAACTTCTGCAGTGATAGTGTTAATTTCCAATAACATTTTATTGGTTTTATCTTGGTTCCTTTTTTATAGCATTATATATACAAATCTTACTTAAATTTTTATAAACAAATACAAGTGTGTATTCTGTCTTCTTTTTTTACAATAGAGGTAGCTTACCATATACAGTTTTGCTTTTTACTTTTTTTCAGGTAAAATGTTGGAGGTCTTTATGTACTAGAGAGAGAGCTTGCCATTCTTTCACATAATTACTAGCATCTTCAGCAGCATGTTTTGTTTCTAATTGCTGCATCTTGAAGTGCAAATCAGTTTATGGGTTCCCCAATGATAGGCCCAGGTTTCTGCTTTCTCTTTTCTGTTAATTCCAAATATCTATTCACCTCATTTCTGAAATATAGATATTTTGTCTCTTATCTTTTTTCTCTCATTTCCCTTATTCATATAGGCTTATGCCTTTTTAAATTTTACTTACTTAAATTTAAGTGTTAGTTTGCAAGAAAGGTAATAAATGTGTGCATTTAATCTATCATGCTTAATTAGAAGTCCCTAGAGCATCTTTTGAAAAATTAAGTTTTTATTTTGACTTTTTTCCTTTTCCTTACTTGCACACTGATAATTCTCTGAAGTTTTATTCAGAGGAATAAATAGAAATAAGAATTATAACTTTCCGATGATGATGATCAAATGCTTATAGAACATTATGAATAAGCTAAGTGGCATATTAGTCTGTTTTGCATTACTATTACAAAATATCGGAAGCTTAGTAACTTTATAAAGAAAACAGGCTTATTTTGGCTCATATTTCTGGACATCTGATTTTGATGGGTCACAAATCTAGTGATGACTTTCTTGCTGGTAGAGTGCCAGGGTGGTGCAGGGCATCACATGGTGGAAATTAGGGAACACAGATATAAATATCCTCTGGTTTTCCTCTTCTTATAAAACTGTCAGCACTGAATCATGGGGGCTCCACCCTAATATCCTTATCTAATCTTAATGACCTCCCCAAATCCCCATTTCTAAGTATCAGAGTTGAATTATTTCCACCCTCTTGATAACTCACAACTGGGATTAAAGTTCAACACATGAACCTGCATACCATATCCAAGCCATAGTAGTAAGCAAGCAAGATTTTGAGGTCGGAAAACCACAATTGGGGCTCTCTGCATCCAAGCATGTTCTCATGTCAGGGAGAACCATTACCAGAAACAGTTTGGTCTTCTCTTATGTAGCAACGCCCAGGAATTTAGTGGTGTGTAGGCTTTCCCACCATAAGGAGGTAGGTTCTCTCTGAAAGCTTTTTAACTCAAATAAAAAATGAATGAACTTATTCAGAGGATAATTCATTTAAAAATCAAGGCTATTCCATGCCTTGAGTTTGTTTTTGTTTTTGTTTTTTAGTTGTATGTGGACACCTCCATACCTTTATTTTATTTATTTATTTTTATGTGGTGCTGAGAATCGAACCCAGTGCCTCATACAAGTGCTCTACCACTGAGCCACAACCCCAGCCTGTACTTGGGGGAGGTATCATGTACTTGGGAGGTATCATGTATAGAGGGGAAAACAGCCTTATCACTCCCTATTTGCCTTATTTTCTCATGGATTTACCTACTTATGGTTTTTCAACATGCTAATTAGTAATCACTTACCCAAATAAAAAGCATTTTTCCTTAAACTAACTGGAAAATAAAATGTGTCACCAGAGATCTTGTTTTAATCAAGTATGAAAATCTCTTGCCTCCATTCAGCCATCAGTACTGTTCTAACTCGCTTGATCTGATAAAAATCCTCTTGACTGTAGGATGCCTGGATTCCAATCAGTGTGATTGAGAAATTACTCTGGAGCCAAATTCAAATGTGCTCAGCAAGTATGTGTTGTGATATGACTCTTGCTTTTATTGTTGAAAGAGTGGTATACATGAAAAGAAAATAATTTGCCTTTTGGAATGAAGTGTTCTTCAATTGTGGTTTGTGTATGGATAATTTTAATTTTTGGTGAACTGTTCAGTGGCATTGTCTTGTAACTGGACCATAGTTTTATCTAATTTTGGCCTGTGGTTTCTTTTCTATTTAGACATAATGACATCAATAGAACAGTGAAGAAATCTTACAGCATAAAGCACATTGCTGAGCCAGAGTCAAAAGAACTCTTTTTGTAAAGCCCTTTTCTATTCTCTCTCACTGATGCCCTTTGGACACCATTGGAAATTACTGGACTATCCTCTGTGGAAACAGAACCACAAGAACAATGCCTCACCAGCCGAAGAACAGAATATCAGGATGCCTTAAATTTATATTAGACTATGTCATATACATTTTTGGGTGATATCTGCATATATATATATATATCTTGTTTTTCACAAGATGCTGTTTAAAAGCATGACTGTTTTTAACATATGTATGTTTTTAATGTTGGATTGGCACCCCGTGCACAGGACATTCACCAAGCCACTGACACTGTCTTGGATTTCAACAGTTGCATGAGTATTCGCTAATGTTGGTTGAACTTCCCTTCTCCCTTAACATGGGCAGTGTTGGCTCTGTTCCTCAATGAGACCAGGTCAGTGGTATTGTTTTCTGTCACGAGTGTTTTTTCTGTCATTTCTACTTTTTGTATAAAGGAAAGAAAAAAAAACAATGTTAACAGCCACCTATAAGCTTGGGGCACCAACTTTCTAATAAATCTGTGATGTTCTGATTTCTAAGGGACTTTGAAAGTATTTTGATTGCTGATATTTGATTTCAAGAACAAACTGCTCGGTTTAACTGTTTTCCCATAGGGGTCAAATAAAACATTCTATATTTCATTAAATACTAAAGGATCCGACAAGTAAAGTAAAGTAAGCCAATCCTTCTGCTTTCCCAGATCTTGGCGCTGACATGGGAAAATACAAATGACAACCAAGGATTTAGTCCCTTCTTGGGTCACTTTTTTCTTTTGCTTCCAACACATTATAAGCCTTGTCTAATCCCTTTAGGAGACAGTGTGGAGCCCCAGTTCATAAGAGGCTTATTGTTGATGCAGCTCTTTCAATCCATGTAAGCAGTAAGTTCCAAAAGGTTTCATCTTATCATGTAAAAATATATTTCTGTTGAAACTTCAAGAGTCTTATTTTCAAAGCATTGGCATGGCCTATAAGAGGTCTGACAAGTTTTAGTTTGAAAGTAGAATGTATTCTTACCAGTAGGAGGGAGCATAGTGTGCTAGCAATGTTAGGTAGTCTCATGTGGACCATTGTGCAACCCAGTATGCAGAGCAGACTGAATCTAGAGGCAATCTTCCCTGTGTGGATCAGCCTGGGGTTGATGAGATGCAGTGAGGTATGAAAGAAGGTTTTAATATTTGAGTGCCTTTGATGTACCAAACACTATTATGTGGTGATGCCACTACTTGCATTTTATAGATTTGAAAATTAAACTTAAGCAAGTTTAAGTCCTGTGTCCGATGTAACACTTCTAGTAAATAGCATAGCTAGGCTTTGGTACAATTTTGCTCATGAGCCCACTTCATTATCCTGTCCGTTCTACACTATGCTATCTCATTAGTGCATTGACTTATACACAGGGGCTAATACACAGGAGTTGGCTCTACTTCCAGAGGACTCTTCAGTCTTGGACTGGGGACAGGGCCTCCTCAAGAAACCTGGAAAAGGGCAAGATTGGCCTACATGCACATCTAGGAGGTAGTTTCCTTCCAATTTAGAGAGCAACATGTCTATGGATTTTAGCCAGCTGGCTCTGTCCTTGTTTGGGCCCTGTAAATTCCTGCTATTAGAGCCTGGTGCCATGTGTACTTCTGCGTTTCTCACAGTCTTGTTCTCAAATAAGAGACCATATCTCAGATTTTGGTCCTTTGGCTTCATCTACCCTCTTTGATTGATCCTCATATTTCATGGTTCTCTCCTGTTGCTTGAAATTCTAATAAGAGAATATGTGGCAAGCCCATAGCATTTCCTGTGGTTTTTGCTTGGTTCAGAGGTGACATGAGTCACATAATGGTGACTTTTAGGACTGGGCCCAGATGGGACCTGCAAAGATAAGGGACTCAAATAGTGCTCACTCTGTCCCCAGGAGGTCCTAGTTTGGTTCTGAAACTGTGTTCTTAGAAGTGAAAGATGAAGGGATCTGGGCACTCTGCAGAGATTGTCTAAGCAAGACAGATGGATCAATTAAACATAGCAAAGAAAATTCTAAGAGTTTAAAAGACATTACCTGACAATTCAACTGTTTGATGCCAATAACATATTAGACCCCACAGTATTTTTTTAATATTTATTTTTTAGTTGTAGCTGGACACGATATCTTTATTTATTTAGTTTTATGTGGTGCTGAGGATTGAACCCAGGGCCTTACACATGCTAGGCAAGCACTCTACTGCTGAGCCACAATCCCAGCCCTAGACCCTACAGTATTAAGTAAAGAAGAACAAAGAATAAAATAGGTAAAATATAAAAGTTGAACAGATTCAAATTGGCCAGACTGCAATACAGGGCTTTCTATGTATAATGATGTTGCTAAGACACTAAAAATGCTGGCCATTAAATTACATGTGTACAGTATCTTTACTGTCCAAGTTCCTTATGAAATGGATAAATTGTGGTTACTTGAAATTGATAGAGATGAGGTTTTTCTTACCACAAACTTAGTCTTCTGTAGCATTTTAAAAATGAAAACACAAACTTATTTTTCTATAGGAATTGAAACACATTTACATGTTAAAGAAAAAGAGTGGGATTCCTTTTAGTAAGTAGAGCTTTGTGGCTCCTGCCCAACTCCCTCCCATTGGGCTAATAAAATGAGTAAAGCTCTATCTGCGTACCTAATTACATGCAGCAGAGTGGGAAACTCAGTTCCAGTGTTAAAAAAAAAAATCACAACATCTGTCAGCATCTTTTAAAGATTGGCTTTTTAATGTCTCTAAAGAGATTTGTATTTCCAAAGTTGAACACATCAAATTAAGAATGTTTCTTAGAAAAGATAACAAGACACCAAACCATCACCACTTTGAACAGATTGAATTTCCATTATTTATTCTCATTAAACATTAGTATCAAGATTTTGATCCTAACAAAGTTCTGGATGTGCATCATGGGTTGGGAGTAGGGATGCGACTCTCAAAGGATATCTTCAAGTAAGATTTTGAGAAAATTTTCTCCGAAGTGGATAATCAGAAACAACATGATGATACAGGATAAAGAAAATAACTATAAAAATACTCAATTTCTGTGATACAAAAAAATATTTAATTTCCTCGATACACAATGGGTTTAAGGTGTTTTCTTCCATGCCCAATGTATTCTTGAGACTGAGATCAGTTGATAAAGCTAAGTAAGAATAAGAAATTTATTTCAAGAGTTGGTACCATTTCCACCCCTCTCCCATAAAAATGGAGTTCACCCTCTCTGTCTACTGCTCATAACACTCATTTTTGATGGGCCAAACTTTATGTCCTGTGTTACCTTTATTTCCCTTTTTTCTTTACTGCATAGTTTTACATGACTTTTCCAGCACTTGATTCCCATGTCCTAGTGGGATGAGAAGTTCATTGATCTCAACAGCATCTCAACATCACTTCTCATAGATGGTGGTTAGTAAATACCTGCTAATGAGTTTTTCAACCCATGTATCTATTTTTCTTTTCATTTCTTCCTCAGTTTTCTTTTTCCCCTTTCTCTCCTTTTCTTCCCTTGTGTCTTTCTCCCACTTCCATTCTCTTCCTACGTTCTCCCCTCCCTTACATTCTTCCCTCCCTTCTTTTATTTCCCTCACTCTTCTCTACCCTCTGTTCATAAAATCTCAAAACCTCACATACAGGATCTTCCTTGAAAGAATACTGGCAAAGGAATTACAGGAAGTAGAATCATGCCAGACCCAGGTATTTTACAAAAACAAAGTGAGTTGCCACTCCCTCCTGACCGTGCATGTAAGTAGAAGAAGCATCTTTCTGTATGCTGATGAATTCAGCAAATGGTGATTGAGCCAATACCAGGCACTTTGCTGGGTACTCCTCTTGATTATCAACATGCCCAGATGTCCTGGAAACTAGGAATGGCCTTGTGACCCAATCTGGGGTCAATAAAAGATAAGTAAAATTCCTAGAGGGGGTTCAAGAAATATTGTACAGTAAGAAGTTTACCTGACACTAATATTTTGTGCCTTGTACATCACTCTTCTTTCTCTCTGGTGTAGAACACAGACTGTTTAGTCTTGAGGATAAAAATCTCATGCCAAGAAGTAGAAAATAGGAAGGAATCTGTTTCTTGAGCACCTGTACAAGCTCTGAACTGTACCCTATATTATTTGTTGAGTAAAAATAAACTCTCTTAATGGATTAAATCACTGATATCTGACTTGGCATAGGACTAGCCAAATATAAAACCTAGTGTTCATACTCAGTTGACAGAGTATACATGCATGTCGTTGAAATAAAGCAGCATTGCACGTCACTGTATTCTATTTACTGCCAAGTCTGGGGGACATTTGGTTGTGCTCTATGATTAAAATATGTTTTGCTGGTTAGATGAACAGTGCATACAAAATCCTATACAACCATGTGAAACCACCTTCTGAAACAAAAGATATGTTCCCCAAGTGCTGACAGTACTGAAAGCCCAAAGCCCTCATGTGTTAACCTTCTCTAAGAATCACCCTTGGCTGAAGAGAACACACCCTTCCCCAAGAGCATACCCCTTCCTCAGGCAACCTGTATGCAATGACTGGTCAGTATGGAAATACACAGGTCCAGCCCTTCACCCAACTCTGGACAACTCCAAAGAGCCATCTCAACTTAATAACTAATCATGGGTTTGGCCCAGCTTCTTCCTCTGCCTAATCCCATTTCCTTACCTTTTCCCTCTTTTCCTTTCATAAATGTTGATCCCAAGAGCCACTGCAATATAATTCCTGCACACTAATCTGGATGTCATAATCTATTTACCAGGAAATTCCATCTGTGACAGAATTTTAGCATGCTCAAGTATTGAAGAAGTCCCAGAGTAGGACAGAAACTTGTTTAGTTGTGTTTTGTGCTTAAAGTGATGTGTATATCAGAGGACTCGTCTTTAAAAAACACCTCACACATCCCTCAAAGTGGTTTATCTCTTAATATTTTGAGGACATACTGTAATCGATTTCAGATCATTATATCTATGTGGAATTTAGACCATTCTCCCATTAGGAAGGTCCAGGGTCAAGCCAAAATATGTGCATTAGGGAAGAACTATTTAGACAAATTTCAAAGAAATGCAGTTAAAGTTATATTCTATTTGAGTATAATTTCATTTGTTTGGTAACAATGTTAAATTGAAAATATAGTAGCCTGTGTCATAAGTATTAAAATGTGCCATTCCCAGGATCCTTCCATACACTCTGGGCCCAGATGTAATCCATCGACTTCATTTTGTTGCTGATGGGTGAACTATACCCCATGTCTTTGCAGAAATATCATCTCTGCTCTATGGCATTTATCAAAAATCAAATTAGGAAATAGCCATATAGAAAAAAAAGTTTCCATTTTTTTTTTGTAAAACTGTTATTGAAACCATCAGATGTTTAAAAAGTCAATGGTTCTATAAGGGGCCATAAAATAAATTCCTCTTAGAGTTAGTGCTAGGGGAAAATATGCCTCTAGATAAACTGGCATGTTTCTTTTTATTAGCTAATAAGAACCTTATATAACTTATATTTTCCTTTTTGACTTGCCTGCCAGGAAAAGGTCAAAAGTAAAGTTTGCATTTAATCTCAGTAGCAATCCTTAGCCTAGGTATCTCTAAAGTACCTATTTCTCCCACTCCATGCCTTTCCTTTGTTCTTATTTTTTTAATCATTTTAATGGTTAAAACATATGTGTCTTCCATTATAAGCCACCCTAGCCTTTCTGAAAACAAGTCACCTGAAATAAATACATATGTTTTCATTATTTTTTCTCCATTACCTCCTACCCACCCAATCTTGCTCATTCAATTTAATTTAAGTGATTGTTCAAACCAACACTCCATGTGCAGGCAAAGCTGGTTCAAAGCTTAAGACAATTGTTACCTCCAAAATGTTCATTGTTACTAAAGATGGGAGAACTCACATGCACAAACATGGAAAGATAAGGAATCCTATGGGCCTCAGCATCTCAGAGGGCAATGTTGATGAAAGAATCGCTCTAGATTTGGCTGAGATCAAGTAGTTGCCTTGTAAGGCTGGTATTTAACAAGAGACAGACAAATATATTCAGGTACAGTGGTTGGCTACCCATGTCCTCATGTACTGTAATTAAGCATCAAAATGAGGATTGCAAAATGAGAATCAAAACATATCACATACAACACATCCACAGCCAAATGGCCTTACCAGTAGCTTGTCAAACTCAGAGAAACTTGGAAAATGTTCATTCAGTTCTTTCCTGAAGCAGGCAATATTTCTGAACCCACAGAAAGCAGAGTTTTAGAAATTCTGTGTTATTTTGCTTGTCTTCTTGCTGTAACTTGAATCTAGGACCTGAGTTCTAGACCCTGTGAGGCTTCCTCTGACCATTTCTTTGCTCAGCACAATGCATTCCTCTTGTGGCCACTGTGAATTGCCATACTCAGGGCTCTCCTCAGGAGGCCCTGCTATGGGAACACAGTCTGCTCATGCACTCAGCCCAGGGCTACTCCCTCCCTGGTTTTCTTAGCCAGTGCCCGAGCACAGCAGAGGTATTAGAACCAGGGCATATCTTCCCATCATGGGAATCTGGCCTGGCACTCCCCTTGACCTGGTCAAAACTTTCTCCAAAATGTGCTGCAGTCTGAGGTTCTTCCTGCCCAATCCTCCTTCCTAACTCACAGTATCAGATGCACATCACTGCCTGAGGGCTCTACCTACTCCTACTCCTCCCCTCTTTACTCTTCTCGGGCATGTCCCCCCAATAAATCCCTTGCACATCTATTTTGGTTTTATGGCTGCTTCTCAGATGACCTATCCCAACACACTCCGTGACCCTCCCTTGCTTGGTAGGGAGACGGTAGTGCTTAGGATTCTGCAGCTGGGGTGCTAAGGACACAGTCCATCTTCCTCACTGCAGAGATTAACTCAGAGCTACTATGTGAGTTCCCTGTAACATACGGTAAGAGTCTTTATTTCTTTCCCCAACTTGAGTTATATTACAAAAAGTCATATTCTGTTCCCTTATGGTCTATAAATTCCAGGCTCAAGGACCAGATCCTGGCTTAGTGGGATGAAGAAAGGAGCTGGAGGACGGGGAGGTGGTATTTGTGGAGGAAAGCTGACTCCACAACACAGAAAATATGTTATCTGAATTCAAGGTATAGAAAGCTCATAAGAAGTGAAAGAGAGCTGCCCCTTTAGTGCACGTGTTTTCTCTCTCTCTCTCTCTCTCTCTCTCTCTCTCTCTCTCTATATATATATATATATATATATATATATATATATATATATATATATAAAATTTGTCCTTTACTCAAAAAATTTTGCTATTCACAGATGAACATTATTATTCTCCATATTTATATGAAATTAGTATAAAGAGCATGTAAGCAAATTGCTAAAGTCATTTTCTCCTATTGGTACCATTTATTTATATTTATCTATTTTGAGAGATATACTTTTAAATATAATCATACTTAAAATTTTAATAATCTTGTTACAGGCAGTAAATAGCAGGTTCAGGGAGTAAATAATGAAGTTAGATTGAGGAGTTTTTGTCATTACATTATTAATGGTGATTACCTTTTTTGGCCCACATACTGGATTGTTGCAGCAGTTCCTAAAATCTGTGAAAACTTCAGGAAGAAGGGAACCATTCTATTTGTGGCTTGTCTGACAAGGTCCCTGGAATTCTACTGCAAACTGCCATGTTTATCTGGATCTGCGCACACATCTGTGAGAAAAATTCCTGTGATGTCACACTCCCAACAATTGCCAGATTGTGATAAGTTTCCAGCAGAATGCAATCCATGGTTAATCTTAGAAAGATAAGAAAAGGACAGAAAGCCCTTCTTTCTGCTTGTATGTGCTTCAGCATTCCAACTAAGTGCCCAGCTATTGTTCTTTCCCTGACAAGCAAGAAAAATCACACCTCTGACTTTAGGACCAGTTTCTGGAATTTATTTTGGCCCAGTGTACCCTTAAAAGTAGTCACTGTATTTGAATATCCTTCAGCCTCCTTCCAGGCACATCTGAAGGGCTGAGCTGCCTCCCTGGGCTTCTTTTGTTTTCCAGATGCACCACAGACCAGACCATGCACAGGCAAAATGCTCAACAACAGGGTTTCTTGATTGGCTACCCAATTAAGTAAATCTCCTCGCCTGGAGAAAACGAAGTTAAAATAACATTGAGGTCTGTCCCCCAGCCCACAGAAGAGAAGAAAATTAAAAACCGGGGCTGAAAATTTCCTCTGTTGTGCAATGAGCATTGCAGAATGGCTGTAAGATGAAGTTTCAAGTAAGTATTAACACTTTCCTAAACATTAAGCATTCCCCCACAATCTTCTACATGTGGCAGGTTTGGCTGATGTTAGTTTCAGGGAGATTACACTGTTAGAAACCATAGCCATGAAAAGATTCTACCAACTCTACTTGTTTTGAGGTCAAGCACCCTCTCCTCTGTTTTTCAGTTAAAAAAAAAAAAAAAAAACTGGAAAAGTGTGGAGTACTGGGGCAGCTGCCTCCCAAAATTTTCTGGAAGAAGTTCAGTCCCATAATTTCAGACAGAGGAAAGCAGGTACATTGTTCATGAAACCTCCAGAAAATGAGATTCCACTCTCCTGCTCACCAACGCACTCTTGTGCATTGATGCAGCCATTGACACCACTCAGTTCCTCCTCCAGGCAGACTGTTTCCATGGGCCTGCTTTCCCAGAAGTGACTCACTTGGCCACGTGAAGTTCCCAGTCCAGTACAAATATGGAAGGTGGGGGGAGTCCATTGTAGAAGCAAAGAATAGTAAAAGAAGGACTGAATAGCTCTTCAAGTGTAAGAATTGGCACTTCAATTTTTAACCATAAAAAGAACTAAAGCACATCCCCTCATAAAGCTGTGTTTTATTGGTATGTATGTGGTTCAATAAGGTGAAAACCACTTTAGAGCTAATAAATAGCTCATATTCCCCATGACCCATGGAATAAATAATCGTGAAGGGCATAATTCTTGGGGTTATGCATCACTCTGTTGGTATACTTATAATAATTCAATGTTCAAGGCACCATACCAACACAGCCAGCTCTGAATGACAAATTATATCCAACAACAACACTATCAGTCCAGTAGTAACAGATATCTTTGAATGAATTTAGGACTACACACTTAAAATCTAGTTTATGATCCCTTCTTCTCCCTGTGGCCCCCACAAAGATCTATTACATGGGAGTTACCTGGTTTATTTTCATATTAGAGTGTGAAATCTAATATGGCTTGTTAACATAGCTTACCATATTTTGGGGGCATAAGTGTTTATGGGGAAAACTGCAGATTTATACAAGATTTTGGACATGTGACTCATATAAACTGGAATAAGAGTCGTGTTGCTAAAACCTGGGCTTGCTTTGAAGCCTCACCATACTGTTCTTGGAAAACCATTAAGCTAAATGCCCAGAAGGGTAGGAGAAATTGAATTGAGCAATAAAACATCAACAAACTGCAGAATTTGAACATCAAGCACTTTCATCTAAACATGCTCTTCTCTCCTTTCACTTGGCAGGGGTTTGGTTTTTGAAAAGTAATAAACTCTAGCACTCTGGTTGACCTGGGATGTGTTTAAGAAATCAAATCCTAGAGCCAGAACCAGCATGACCTTTAACGTGGACTCCCCACCTCAGAAAAACCATAGAATGAAAAACATAAACAGGAAAGGAGAACAGAAAAATGTCTGTGTCAAGTGTCTAGGTTTGGGACTTTTTATAAAGAGGGTACACACCACAATCCTAGGCTAAAATGAACCACCTTCAATCTGCTTAAACAGGTGTTTAGTACCTACTATCTCATGAACAGCAAGTGAACATAATCATACAAAGACACGAACAAGGCAGACGTATTCGCAAGTCTGTGTGATATTTGTGAAGCTGGGGCAGATGATGTTCAGTCTCAGAGCAGGTTCACAGTCAAGAAACAGCTTTTCACAGCTCAAATTGATTTAAAAAAAAAAAAAAACAAATCCTTTATTTATGTTTCTTTTTTTATTGGGAGGGAGAACTGGGGATTGAACTCAGGGGCACTCAACCAACCACTGAGCCACATCCTACCCTGTTTTGTAATTTATTTAAAGACAGGGTCCCACTGAATTACTTAGTGCCTCACTTTTGCTGAGGCTGGCTTTGAACTCTCTACCCCCTGCCTCAGCCTCCTTTATGTTTCTTAAGAAATATAAAGGGAAGGAGAGGGGAAAGGGGGATCATGAACTGAAACTGAATCCCCTGCATGTATGAGTTTGTCAGGATAACCTCAACTACTATGTATAACTATTCAGATCTAATAAAAAAAATTTTAAAGAAATATAAAGGGGATCCAAATTCAAAAACTAGGATTAAAATCCTTTTCATCTTATACCTCTCTACCTTGCATTTGTTGCCAATGTAGAGCATTTCGGTTCACAATTCGCAGTAAGTTCTCTCAAGACATGGTTCTCTGTGCTGTGTCTTTCCTCATCCCCTCTTTCTTGTACCCCTTTATGATGTTGATTGATCTCACCTCTCTCCTAACAGAAAAGAACCACTATTTAGAGGAAGCACATGAACTAGAAAATTGATCTGATAATTAGAGAATTGTCTTTGGCTGGGTGGGGTAGGGTAATAGATGGCAAACATCCAGCATTAGTAGTTTGATCCCACACATATATATTTAACTGTGTTGTAAAAAACTACTGTTAAAAACTAGTGAGGGGTAAGGCTTATACCTTTGATGTACCATTCAAACTGAGATGTAAAATCTCTGAGAGCCATTATATGGAGGGATGCTGTTTGCATAGTTCCAGAGATAATAAATATTTGACTAGAAAAACTCATGTGTATAAAAACATGGAGAAGGAGATTTCTGTTGTATATCTCAAAAGAGTCAAGTTTCCTTTTGGAAGCATAAATCTGATAGGTTACCAAATGGAGGGCTAGAACTTGTTGCAGAAAGAAGGGGAAGGAGCCACAGTAGAATGTCATTCATGGATGCTGGGAAATTTCAGTGCCTGGATATAGAAACCCTCGTCATGTGGTTTTAGAATGGTGCATTAAGGATTGCCTGTTCTCAACTATCATTAGCCTTCTAATCATTTCTATCCTATAAAATCAAGGATTAGGGATGAAATGCCTGGAAGACTCTGTCTGTATTTTAACCCAGTGACACAGTTGAGGGAGAACCATGGCAAATGGAAAGGGCATGTCCCACCCACCCAGGAGTAAGTAGCTACTCTACTCCTGCTAGTTTTTTATCACACAGGAATGCTGGCTCAGTGCTGCCAGATCCTCAATTTTCCAAGAGCAAATGAAAATCCAAAATCTATATGTGATAATTCCCCAATTTTACATGTTGACAGTTTGATGATTTTCATCACTATAAATATTAAATAATTATGTCTGTGTGCTGCTGTAGCTCATAGACCACATCACCTCTGACAAAATAAATAAATAAATAAAACAAAAAACCCACATCCAGAAGCAGTAGATTAAAATATACAAATATTTGGTCTTTTTACCTGGTTCTGTATGAATATTCAGTAGAAAGAATTTTTTCCAAAAACCATCCACCAACAAATAAAAAGGGCTTATAGGAAAACAAGTTGCAATTTTCCCAACTAAATTGATTCAATTCACCATATTAAAAAAAAGAAAATGTAGGCTCAGGTCAAGAAGTCAATATAAAATGGAAAACTATATGAAGAATACCTTTGCCTAACCATTTCACTTATAGAAAATTACACAAAAAACTTAAATTACACAAAAATTAATATATAAGGATATGTTACAATAATTCATAACTTAAAAATCAGAAATAACTAAGTTTTGCAACAATAGGAGCTTGGTTTAAATTTTGTATGATATATAAACACAATGTGCAAAACCATGCATTTATTAAAATGCTGCTGTAGAAAATTAGTAAAAGACTTTCTTATATTATTATTATTAAAAAAATAGATTACAAATATGAATAAAGTATGATTTCATTTTCTTACCTGTTTATATCTTTGAGTTTATTTCTTTGGTTCAAAGAAGAATTACAAAGGAAATTAGAAAATAGTTTGAAGTGAATGATAGTGGAAAACAAATATATCAAAACTTGGGGGATGTAGCTAAAGCAGTGCTAAGTGGTAAACTTTTAGAACTTAAGACTTATATTAAAAAAGGAAGAGTGGACTAGGGATGTGGCTCAATCATAGAGTGCTTGCTTGGAAAGCATGAGGCCCAGGGTTCAAGTCCCAGCACCATGAAAGAAAGAAAGAAGGAAGGAAGGAAGGAAGGAAGGAAGGAAGGAAGGAAAGCTTAAGATCAATTATATATGGTCCATATTAAGAAACTATAAAAGAAACAATAACTTAAAGTAACTAGAACCAAGGGCATAATGGACATGAGAGCTGAAATAACAATAAAAAATAGAAAAAAAATCAATGAAAAAACTTAGTTATTCAGAAAGTTCTATAAAAGTGGTAAGTCCTAGATTGAGCAAGGGGAAAACAAAACAAAACCATCAAACAAAATCTGCAACGACATAAGATATAAATATCAGGAACAAAACTGTCATTATCATTAGAGATTCTATGGTCACTTAACAAAGATAGTAAAAATATAATGAACAGTCAACAATGAATAAGAAATAGAAGTCCCTTGAGAGTCATGAATTACCAAATTGACACAAAAATCGACAACCTAGATAGCCTTATAACTATTTGATCGCACCATATTTTGTCAAACATAGAGGCCTACCAATATCTACTAAACAGAAGGTATGATTTTAAAAACAAAAAAATTTAAATATTTCCCTCCAAGAAAACCTCAGGTCAAGATGACTTGGCTAGAGGACTCTATCAAACATTTAAGGAAGAAATACCACTTCCACACAAAATCAGAAAATGGAACAGTAGGGGATATTTTCTAACTTACTTTATGATGCTGGGATCAAAACCAGAAATATACATTGAAATAAAGGAAAATTACAAGTCTTTCTTGTGAAAAGAGAAGCCAAAAATCTTTAATAAAATTTTAGTAAACAAAAACTAGCAATATATGTAAAACAATACTACATCATGACCATGAGAAATTTACTTCAGGAAAGCAGAATTGGTTTTACCATTGGTAAAACAATTAATGTAATTCCCCACAATAAGAGAGAGAGAGAGAGAGAGAGAGAGAGAGAGAGAGAGAGAGAGAGAGAGAGAGAGAAAGTCATATGATTATATTCACAGATTCTGTAAATGCACTTCAAAAAACTTAATACCCATTCAGAAATAAAAACTTTCAGTCAACTAGGAAAAAGGGAAACATTCTTGACATAATAAAGGGTATCAAAGAAAAGCCCACTGCTGATATCCTACATAATGGTGAATCTCTTTCACCATGAGAGTAAGACTTGTAACAAGGCAGAGATGTCCATTCTCACTACTGCTATTCAAATTGTAGTGAAAGTACTAGCCATATAGTAAAACAAGGGAAAACAACAGAAGGTCTGCAGATTGAAAAGTAGTAGTAAAACTGTCTGTACACACAGATGGCCTGATTGTGTTCATGGAAAATCCAAAGAGTCTACAAAAATAAACTACTAGAATTAATGGCAGATTTGCAAGATCTCTATACATGAAACTAATAAAAAATAAATTGCCTTTCTGTATATTAGCAATGAATACTTGGGAAGTAAAATCTTAAAAAGATATTTTATAATTGCATCTAAAAAACTTAGAAGAAAATTTAACAAATGTGTGTGTAAGATATTTACACCGAAAACTACAAAACATTGTGGAGAAGTAAAAAACCAGAGAAATAACTGTGAATAATGACTGGAAAACTTAATTGTCAAGATGTCAATTGACTACAAATTGATCTATAGCTCCAATACAATCCCAGTCAAATTCTTGACAGGAATATTTTAGTAAATAGACATGCTAATTCTAAAATGTAGATACAAAGAGCATTT
Organism: Marmota flaviventris; assembly: GCF_047511675.1. Lineage (NCBI taxonomy): Eukaryota > Metazoa > Chordata > Mammalia > Rodentia > Sciuridae > Marmota > Marmota flaviventris. The sequence goes on along the minus strand of NW_027287681.1, from coordinate 2,690 downwards.
AAAAGCCAAATGATTTGAAAAAAAAAGAAAGAAAGAATTTACACACCTTGAATTCAAGATTTACTACAAAGTTGTGGAAATCAAGACAGTTGTATTGGCCATTGGTACAATGATAGAGAGATAAATCAATGGAAGAGAGTCCAATGATAGACCCAGACACACACAGTTAATTGATTTGGGGCCAGTTCCAAAGGTCAGTGAGGAAAACAGCCTTTTCAACAAGGAGCCCTACAACAACTGGACATCTGTGCATCTACCATGATTGATATTATGTGTCAATTTAACAGAATCACAGTGCCCAGGTGTTGATTCCACCATTATTCTAAATGCTTTTGTGAGGGGTTTTTTGGAATGAGATTGGAATTTAAATTGGTGAATAAAGAAAATTTATTATAACAGATTGAACTTCCCTAAGCAAAAAGGAATTGTGCCAGCAATTTTCCTTGGATGTGAATTGCGGCTTTCCGATGAGCCCATGGTCTATCAGCCTAGCCCAGCAGATTTTGGGCTCACCAAGCTACTATCCCATTGTATGAACCAATCTTTAAAATCTCTCCATCTCTCTCCCTCTCCCTCCCTCTCTCTCTCTCTCTCACACACACACACACACACACACACACACACACAAATACATGTGTGTACAGGTACATGTACACACATCCTGCTGTTTCTACTTTTTTCAGAGAACACTAGTACGGTGGGAAGGAGAACCTTGAATGCTAGATCACACTAAAAATTAGCTAAAAATGAATTCTAGACACATGTAAAGGCCAAATATATAACACTTCTAGAATGAAACATGAGAAAAATATTTGTGACTTTGGGTTGTAAGCAAAGACCTTGAACATGAACAAAATGCCCTAAAAATAAAAAAATAAAAATGATAGCTTGGATTTAAGCAAAATTTAAAACTTTTAATTTTCAAAAGACTGTATAAAGAAAATGAAAACAAGCCACAGACAGCATAAAATATCTGCAGCACAAATTTCTGAGAAGGTACTTATATTCTGGATATATAAGAATTCATTCAATTCAAGAGAAACAACCTCTCCCCAAATACTGGGAAAAATATTTAAACCAATAGTTCACAAAATAAGATGAACATGTGGCAAATACACACTTGAAAAAACGTTCAATATCACTAATAACTAGGGGGATACCAATTAAAATAAAATGAGATACTACTTTATAGTTACTAGAATGCCTGAAATTGAAAACCAAGTGATGCCAAGGACTTCAATCATCTGGAACTCTTACATTGCTGGTGGAAATACAGAATGGTATGGCCTCTTTAGAAAGTTGACCATTTCTTATAATGTTGGATATATACCTAACATATGATCCAGTACTTTTACTGTTAGATATTTATTCAAAACAAGTGAAAACATATATCTACAAAAACTGCATGTGATGTTTATAGTAGTTTTATTCATAATAACTCAAAGGTCCATTAATAGGTAAAGGGTTGAACAAATCTTGGTTCATTCATACAATGGAATACTGCTCACCAATATAAAGGAATAAACTACTTATATATGCAACAAGATTCATCTCAAAAACATTACGCTGAGCAAAATGAGCCTGTTTCAAAAGAATTTATACTGTGATTCCCTTCTACAAGAACAGACAAGATGACTCTCTGCTGACAATAACAAGAATAGTGGTTTCTAAGTGTGTGGATCAGGATAGTAGAGGGACTGACCACAAAGTAGGATGCAGGAATCTTGACATGTGTTAGAAATGTTCTGTATCATGACTGGGGTGGTTATTAGGTGTACATTTTATGTACAGTAAAATTGATGCAGTTTATTGCATGTAAATTCTACCTCAGTGAAGTCCATCTCCTAAAACATTTTTTGAAGCCAGTCCCTCTCCTGCCCCATATCTGTGCAAGACCTCTTACATGCTGTAATTCCCACCTGCAAGCTCACCCAGAGCCTTTCCTACTTTCAGGGATCAGCACACAGAGGCCCCAGTCCTTGGTGCTCTACTGAAAGAACTTGCAGGCAGAGGTCTCAGACTTGGATGGCATCATCACCACCTGAGGTGTACAGTGAAAATACACATTTCTGGACCCTATGCTAGAAATTCTGATCTTGGTTCTACTTTAAACCCAAGGCGAAGAAAGAGTACAGTGTCCTGTGGTCACTGCTCCCACCCAGCCACATCAGATTGGAAGCCGCTCTTGCCAGACCATTTGCAGAAACTCAACTAGCCCTTGTGTCTGAGGCTGCCATTTTTTTTATTAACTACCTTCTTAAAATTTAAGCAGCTCAGGAAGCAAATGTTGTTACTTTTTTCACTTATATACAAAATGAGGAGGGCATTGAGACAAATAAATAGAAATTCCAGCCTTTTTCTAGGGTCTTCTCCCTTTAGTAATCCCAAGAATCTCCAGGGAAGATTACACATGCAGGAATCAGTCCCACTCATTGCCACTGCCTATCAAGGGGAATGGGAAGTCAGATCCAGGATTAAGAATAAAATCTTTTAATGGCAAAAAGAGAAGGAGGATCCCTGCTCTGGTTCCACATAAGATGACTCTAAGGAATTCTTACTAGTTAACTATTTTGTTAAATCACAGAGTACATTTTCTGTGTCTATGCCACAAGACCATAAAAATTTCAGTGGTTAGGAAATCCCTTTGTCTGAAAACCATTATTTGCTAGTTTGGTCTGATTAGAAAAATG